>NW_027222393.1:300000-555050 GCF_041296265.1 Equus caballus | reverse complement strand
AGAAACACCTGCCGGACACGCCAAAATCACCTGTTGGGTACGCCAGATCCACCTGCCGGAAACGCCGGAACCACCGGCTCGACTCGCCGGAACCATTGCCGGACACGCAAAATCACCTGCCGGCTACGCCAGAACCACTTGGCGAACACTCCGGAATCATCTGCCGGACATGCCAGAACCAGATCTCAGACACACCAGAATCACGTGCCTGACACGCCGGAAGCACCTGCTGGAAAGACCAGAACCACCTGCCGCGCATGCCGGAACCACCACTCCGACGTGCCGGAAGCACGTGCTGGACACGCCGGGAACACATACCGGACAGACCGGAACCACCTGACAGACAAGCCGGAACCACCTGCTCGACTCGCAGGACCCACGTGCCGGACACGCCAAAATGAACTGCCGGCTACAGCAGAACCACTTACCCCGACACTCTGGAATCTCCTGCCTGGCATGCCAGAACACCTCTCAGACGTGTCAGGAGCACGTGCCGGACATGCCGGAAGGACCTATCGGACAGAACGGAACCACCTGCCAGACGCACCACAGCCAGCTGCTCGACTCGACGGAACCACCAGCCGGACATGCCAATATCAACTTCTGGCTATGTGAGAACCACCTGGGGGACAGTCCGGAATCACCTGCCACCATGGCGGAACAACCTCTCAGATGTACCAGAACCACGTGCCGGACAACCTGGAAACACTTACTGGACAGACCAGAACCACCAGCCAGACATGCCGGAAACACCTGCCGAGCACGCCGGAGCCACCTGCTCGACTCGCCGGAACCACCTGCCAGACAGGTCAAAATCAACAGCTGGCTATGCGAGAACCACCTGGCGGACAGTCCGAATCACCTGCCCGGGCATGCAATAACCACCTCTCACACGTACCAGAATCCGTGCCGCACAAGCTGGAAACACGTACTGGACAGACTGGAACCACCTGCCGGCCACGCCTGAACCACCTGCCGAGCACGACGGAACCACCTGCCGGACTCGCCAAAAACACCTGCGGCTATGCCAGAACCACTTGGAGGACTCTCCGGGATGACCTGCCGGGGCATGCTGGAACCACCTCTCAGACGTGCCAGAACCACGTGGCGGACTGTCCAGAATCGCCTGTTGGGCATGCGCAACCACCTCTGAGACGTACCAGAACCACGTGCCGTACACGCCGGAACCACCTACCGGACACACCGGAATCAGCTTTCGGGCATGCCGGAAGCACCTGCTCAACTCGCCTGAAAAACCTGCCGGACACGCCAAAATCACCTGCCGGCTACGCCAAAACCACGTGGTGGACTCTCTGAATCACCTGCCGGCATGATAGAACCACCTCTCAGACGTGCCGGAACCAATGCCGGACACGCCGGAACCACCTCCCGGACAGACCGGAACCCTCTGCCGGACCTGCCTGAACCAATTGTCGAGCACGCCGGAACCCCATGCTCGACTCTCTGGAACCACATGCCGGACATGGCAAAATCACCTGCCGGCTACGCCAGAACCACTTGGCGAAACACTCTGTAATCACCGGCCGGGCATGCCGGAACCACCTCTCGGACATGCCAGAACCACGTGCCAATGACACCGGAAGCACCTGCCGAGCACGCAGGAACCTCCTGCTCGACTCACCAGAACCACCTGCCGGAGACGCAAAAATCACCTGCCGTCTACGCCACAACCAGTTGGTGAACACTTCGCAATCACCTGCCGGGCTTGCTGGAACCACCTGCCGGTCATGCCAAAATCTCCTGTCAACTACGCCAGAACCACTTGGCGGACACTGCAGAAACACCTGTCGGGCGGCCGGAACGACATCTGAGACGTGACAGAACCATGTGCATGAGATGCCGGAACCACAGCCCCGAAACACACCGAAACCACCTACCAGACATGCCGGAACCACCTGCTCGACTCGCCCGAATCACGTACCTCACACGCCAAAATCACCTGCCGGGCATGCCAGAAGCACTTGACGGACACTCCGGAATCTCTGCCGGACATGCCAGAACCAGCTCTCAGACACACCAGAACCACGTGCCAGAGACGCTGGAACCACGTCCTGGACAGACTGGAACCACCTGCCGGACACGCCTGGACCACCTGCCGAGCACGCCGGAACCACCTGCTCGACTTTCAGTACCCACGTGCCGGACACGCCAAAAGGAACTGCCGGCTACACCAGAACCACTTACACGACACTCCTGAATCACCTGCCTGGCATGCCGGAACCACCTCTCAGACATGCCAGAACCACGTGACAATGACACCGAAGCACCACTCGAGCACGCCGGAACCACCTGTTCGACTCGCCGGAACAAGTACCTGACAGGGACAAAATCACCTGCCGGGTATGCCAGAACCACTTGGTGGACACTCCAGAATCATCTGCCAGACATGCCAGAACCAGCTCTCAGACACACCAGAACCACGTGCCGGACACCGCCGGAAGCACCTGCTGAGCATGCCTGAGCACATGCTCGACTTGCAAGAAACACCTGCCAGAAACGCCAAAATCACCTGCGGGTACGCCAGAACCACGTGGCGGACACTCCGGAATCACCTGTCGGGCATGCCGGAACCACCTCTCAGACGTGCCAGAACATCGTGCCGGACACGCCAGAACCACATGCCAGACAGACCGGAACCACCTGCCGGACACGCCAGAACCACCGGCTCGACTCGCCAGAACCACCGCCGGACATGCAAAATCACCTGCCGGCTACGCCAGAACCACTCGGCAGACACTCCGCAATCACCTGCCGGGCTTGCTGGAAACCACCTGCCGGTCACGCCAACATCACCTGCCAGCTACACCAGAACCACTTGGCAGACAGTCCGGAAACACCTGTCGGGCCGGCCGGAACCACCTCTCAAACGTGCCATTACCATGTGCCTGAGATTCCTGAACCACACCAGAACACACCGAAACCACCTGCCAGACCCGCCTGAACCCCCTGGCGAGCACGCCTGATCCACCTGCTCAACTAGCCGGAACCACCTTCCTGACACGCCAAAATCACCTGCCAGTTATACCAGAACCACTTGGTGGACACTCCGGAATCATCTGCCGGACATGCCAGAACCAGCTCTCAGACACACCAGAACCACGTGCCTGAGACGCCGGAAGCACCAGCTGAGCATGCCTGAGCCACCTGGCTCGACTCGCAAGAAACACCTGTCGGACATGCCAAAATCACCTGCCGGGTACGCCAGAAACACTTGGCGGACACTCCGGAATCACCTGTCGGGCATGCCGGAACCACCTCTCAGACTTGCCAGAACCATGTTCTGTTCACGCCGGTACCACCCTGCCGAGTATACCGGAACCAGCTGATCACTCCCCCAGAACCACCTAGTTGACACGCCAAATCAACTGCCGGCTATGCCAGAACCACTCGGCAGACACTCCGGAATCCACAGCCAGGCGTTCCGGAACTACCTCTCAGAGTGCCAGAACCACATGCCGGAGACTCCTGAATCACCTGCCGGGCATGCCGGAACCACCTCTCAGAGGTGCCAGAACCACATGCCGGACACTCCGGAATCACCTGCCGGCATGCCGGAACCATCTCTCAGACGTGCCACAACCACGTGCCGGAGAGACCGGAAGCACCTGCCGAGCTCGCCTGAACCACCTGCTGGACATGCCGGAACCACCTGCCTCACAGGCCAAAATCATATGCCGGCTACGCCAAAACCACTTGGTGGACACTCCAGAATCACCTTGCGGGCATGCCGGAACCACGTCATGGACAGACGGCAAACACCTGCCGGACCTGCCGGAACCCGCCAGCCGTCACGCCGGAACCACCTGCTCGACTCACCAGAGCCACCTGCCGGACACACCAGAAACACCTGCGGGTTACGCCACAACCACCTGTCGGACACTCCGGAATCACCTGCCGGGCATGCTGAACCACCTCTCAGAGGTGCCACAACCACATGCTGGAGACGGCGGAAGCACATGCCGAGAATGCCGGAAGTTCGTGATCCACTCCCCAGAACCACCTGCCGGACACACACGATATCACCTGCCGGCTAGGCCAGAACCACTTGGCGGACACTCCAGAATCACCTGCCGGGCATGCCAGCACAACCTCTCAGAAGTGCCAGAAGCACGTGCCGGACAGGCCGGAACCATCTCCCGGACAGACCGGAAACACAGGAAACACTCGCCGGAACCACCTGCTTGACTCACCGGTCCCACCTGCCGGACACGCCAAAATCACCTGCCCGCTACACTAGAACCACTTGGCGGACAAGCCGGAATCACGTGAAGTGAATGGCGACACAACCTCTCAGACGTGTCAGAACCTCGTGCCGGACACATCAGAACCACCTGCTGGACAGACCGGAACCACCTGCCGGACATGCGGGAACCACCGGCTCGACTCGCCGGAACTACCGCCGGATATGGAAAATCACCTGCCGGCTACGCCAGAACCACTTGGCGAACACTCCGGAATCACCTGCCGGGCATGCCGGAACCACCTCTCAGACTTGCCAGAACCATGTTCCGGACACGCCGGTACCACCTGCCGAGTATGCCGGAACCACCTGATCCACGCCCTAGAACCACCTGCTGGACACGCCAGAATCACCTGTAGGGTACGCCAGATCCACCTGGCGGACACTCCGGAACCACCTGCCGGGCATGCCGGAACCACCTCTCAGAGGTGCCAGAACCACATGCCGGACACTCCGGAATCACCTGCCGGGCATGCCGGAACCATCTCTCAGACGTGCCACAACCACGTGCCGGAGAGACCGGAAGCACCTGCTGAGCTCGCCGGAACCACCTGCTGGACATGCCGGAACCACCTGCCGGACACGCCGGAACCACCGGCTCGACTCGCCGGAACCATTGCCGGACACGCAAAATCACCTGCCGGCTACGCCAGAACCACTTGGCGAACACTCCGGAATCACCTGCCGGGCATGGCGGAACCACCTCTCAGACATGCCGGAACCGCATGCCAATGACACCGGAAGCACCTGCCGAGCACGCCAGAACCACCTGCTCGACTCGCCAAAACCACCTGCTGGACACGCCAAAATCACCTGCCGGCTACGCCAGAACCACTCGGCAGACACTCCGCAATCACCTGCCGGGCTTGCTGGAACCACCTGCCGGTCACGCCAACATCACCTGCCAGCTATGCCAGAACCACTTGGCGGACACTCCGGAAACACCTGTTGGGACGGCCGGAACCACCTCTCAGACGTGTCAGAATCATGTGCCTGAGATGCCGGAACCACTCCCCGAACACACCGAAACCACCTGCCAGACCCGCCTGAACCCCCTGGCGAGCACGCCTGATCACCTGCTCAACTAGCCGGAACCACCTTCCTGACACGCCGAAATCACCTGCCGTGTATACCAGAACCACTTGGTGGACACTCCGGAATCATCTGCCGGACATGCCAGAACCAGCTCTCAGACACACCAGAACCACGTGCCGGACACGCCGGAAGCACCTGCCGAGCATGCCGGACCCACCTGCTCGACTCGCCAGAAACACCTGCCGGACACGCCAAAATCACCTGTCGGGTACGCCAGATCCACCTGGCGGACACTCCGGAATCACCTGCCGCGCATGCCGGAACCACCACTCAGACGTGCCGGAAGCACGTGCCGGACATGCCGGAAACACATATCGGACAGACCGGAACCACCTGACAGACAAGCCGGAACCACCTGCTCGACTCGTAGGAACCACCCGCCAGACAGGCCAAAATCAACAGCTGGCTATGTGGGAACCACCTGGCCTACAGTCCGGAATGACCTGCCGTGCGTGCAGAAGCCACCTCTCAGACGTAACGAAACCGTGTGCCGGACACGCTGGAACCACGTCCTGGACAGTCTGGAACCACCTTCCGGACACGCCTGGACCACCTGCCGAGCACGCCGGAACCACCTGCTCGACTCGCAGGACCCACGTGCTGGACACGCCAAAATGAACTGACGGCTACAGCAGAACCACTTACCCGACACTCCGGAATCTCCTGCCTGGCATGCCAGAACCACCTCTCAGACGTGCCAGGAGCACGTGCCAGACATGCCGGAACGACCTATCGGACAGAACGGAACCACCTGCCAGACACGCCGGAACCACCTGCCGAGCACACCACAGCCAGCTGCTCGACTTGACGGAACCACCTGCCGGACACGCCAATATCAACTTCTGGCTATGCCAGAACCACCTGGGGGACAGTCCGGTATCACCTGCCCACCATGGCGGAACAACCTCTCAGATGTACCAGAACCACGTGCCGGACAACCTGGAAACACGTACTGGACAGACTGGAACCACCTGCCGGCCACGCCTGAACCACCTGCCGAGCATGACGGAACCACCTGCCGGACATGCCCAAATCACCTGCGGGCTATGCCAGAACCACTTGGAGGACTCTCCGGGGTGACCTGCCGGGCATGCTGGAACCACCTCTCAGACGTGCCAGAACCACGTGGCGGACTGTCCAGAATCGCCTGTTGGGCATGCGCAACCACCTCTGAGACGTACCAGAACCACGTGCCGTACACGCCAGAACCACCTACCGGACACACCGGAATCACCTTTTGGGCATGCCGGAACCACATGTCAGATGTGCCAGAAACACGTGCCGGAGACGCCGGAAGCAGCTGCCGAGCACGTCGGAACCACCTGCTCAAGTCGCCTGAACCACCTGCGGGACACGCCAAAATCACCTGCCGGCTACGCCAAAACCACTTGGTGGACTCTCTGGAATCACCTGCCCGGCATGATAGAACCACCTCTCAGACGTGCCGGAACCACGTGCCGGACACGCCGGAACCACCTGCCGGACCTGCCTGAGCCAACTGTCGAGCACGCCGGAACCACATGCTCGACTCGCTGGAACCACATGCTGGACTTGGCAAAATCACCTGCCGGCTACGCCAGAACCAATTGGCGGACACTCCGGAATCCCCTGCCGGGCATGCCAGCACAACCTCTCAGAAGTGCCAGAAGCACGTGCCGGACAGGCCGGAACCATCTCCTGGACAGACCGGAAACACAGGAAACACTCGCCGGAACCACGTGCTTGACTCACCAGTCCCAACTGCTGGACACGCAAAAATCACCTGCCGGCTACACCAGAACCACTTGGTGGACTCTCTGGAATCACCTGCCGGGCATCATAGAACCACCTCTCAGACGTGCCGGAACAACGTGCCGGACACGCCGCATCCCCCTCCCCGTAAGACCGGAACCACCTGCCGGGCACGCCTGGACCACCTGCCGAGCACACCAGAACCACCTGCTTGACTCGCAGGACCCACATGCCTGACACGCCAAAATGAGCTGCCGGCTACGCCAGAACCACTTACCCGACACTCCGGAATCACCTGCCTGGCATGCCAGAACCACCTCTCACACGTGCCAGAAGCACGTGCCGGACATGCCGGAACGAACTATCGGACAGAACGGAACCACCTGCCAGACACGCCGGAACCACCTGCCGAACACGCCACAGCCAGCTGCTCGACTCGCCGGAACCACATGCCGGACAGGCCAATATCAACTGCTGGCTATGCCAGAACCACCTGGGGGACAGTCCGGAATCACCTGCCAGCCGTGGCGGAACCACCTCTCAGAAGTGCCAGAAGCACGTGCCGGACATGCCGGAACGACCTACTGGACAGACCAGAACCACCAGCTAGACATGCCGGAAACACCTGCCGAGCACGCCGGAGCCACCTGCTAGACTCGCCGGAACCACCTCCCAGACAGGTCAAAATCAACAGCTGGCTATGCGAGAACCACCTGGCGGACAGTCCGGAATCACCTGCCGGGCATGCAATAACCACCTCTCAGACGTACCAGAATCACGTGCCGCACAAGCTGGAAACACGTACTGGACAGACTGGAACCACCTGCCGGCCACGCCTGAACCACCTGCCGAGCACGACGGAACCACCTGCCGGACTCGCCAAAAACACCTGCGGGCTATGCCAGAACCACTTGGAGGACTCTCCGGGATGACCTGCCGGGCATGCTGGAACCACCTCTCAGACGTGCCAGAACCACATGGCGGACTGTCCAGAATCGCCTGTTGGGCATGCGCAACCACCTCTGAGACGTACCAGAACCACGTGCCGTACACGCCGGAACCACCTACCGGACGCACCGGAATCAGCTTTCGGGCATGCCGGAAGCACCTGCTCAACTCGCCTGACAAACCTGCCGGACACGCCAAAATCACCTGCCGGCTACGCCAAAACCACGTGGTGGACTCTCTGAATCACCTGCCGGGCATGATAGAACCACCTCTCAGACGTGCCGGAACCAATGCCGGACACGCCGGAACCACCTCCCGGACAGACCGGAACCCTCTGCCGGACCTGCCTGAACCAATTGTCGAGCACGCCGGAACCCCATGCTCGACTCGCTGGAACCACATGCCGGACATGGCAAAATCACCTGCCGGCTACGCCAGAACCACTTGGCGAACACTCTGTAATCACCGGCCGGGCATGCCGGAACCACCTCTCGGACATGCCAGAACCACGTGCCAATGACACCGGAAGCACCTGCCAAGCACGCAGGAACCTCCTGCTCGACTCGCCAAAACCACCTGCTGGACACGCCAAAATCACCTGCCGGCTACGCCAGAACCACTCGGCAGACACTCCGCAATCACCTGCCGGGCTTGCTGGAACCACCTGCCGGTCACGCCAACATCACCTGCCAGCTACGCCAGAACCACTTGGCGGACACTCCGGAAACACCTGTTGGGACGACCGGAACCACCTCTCAGACGTGTCAGAATCATGTGCCTGAGATGCCGGAACCACTCCCCGAACACACCGAAACCACCTGCCAGACCCGCCTGAACCCCCTGGCGAGCACGCCTGATCCACCTGCTCAACTAGCCGGAACCACCTTCCTGACACGCCGAAATCACCTGCCGGGTATACCAGAACCACTTGGTGGACACTCCGGAATCATCTGCCGGACATGCCAGAACCAGCTCTCAGACACACCAGAACCACGTGCCGGACACGCCGGAAGCACCTGCCGAGCATGCCGGACCCACCTGCTCGACTCGCCAGAAACACCTGCCGGACACGCCAAAATCACCTGTCGGGTACGCCAGATCCACCTGGCGGACACTCCGGAATCACCTGCCGCGCATGCCAGAACCACCACTCAGACGTGCCGGAAGCACGTGCCGGACACGCCGGAAACACATACCGGACAGACCGGAACCACCTGACAGACAAGCCGGAACCACCTGCTCGACTCGTAGGAACCACCCGCCAGACAGGCCAAAATCAACATCTGGCTATGCGGGAACCACCTGGCCTACAGTCCGGAATCACCTGCCGTGCATGCAGAAGCCACCTCTCAGACGTAACAAAACCGTGTGCCGGACACGCTGGAACCGCGTCCTGGACAGTCTGGAACCACCTTCCGGACACGCCTGGACCACCTGCCGAGCACGCCGGAACCACCTGCTCGACTCGCAGGACCCACGTGCCGGACACGCCAAAATGAACTGCCGGCTACAGCAGAACCACTTACCCGACACTCCGGAATCTCCTGCCTGGCATGCCAGAACCACCTCTCAGACGTGCCAGGAGCACGTGCCGGACATGCCGGAACGACCTATCGGACAGAACGGAACTACCTGCCAGACACGCCGGAACCACCTGCCGAACACACCACAGCCAGCTGCTCGACTCGACGGAACCACCTGCCGGGCACGCCAATATCAACTTCTGGCTATGCCAGAACCACCTGGGGGACAGTCCGGAATCACCTGCCCACCATGGCGGAACAACCTCTCAGATGTACCAGAACCACATGCCGGACAACCTGGAAACACGTACTGGACAGACTGGAACCACCTGCCGGCCACGCCTGAACCACCTGCCGAGCATGACGGAACCACCTGCCGGACATGCCCAAATCACCTGCGGGCTGTGCCAGAACCACTTGGAGGACTCTCCGGGATGACCTGCCGGGCATGCTGGAACCACCTCTCAGACGTGCCAGAACCACGTGGCGGACTGTCCAGAATCGCCTGTTGGGCATGCGCAACCACCTCTGAGACGTACCAGAACCACGTGCCGTACACGCCGGAACCACCTACCGGACACACCGGAATCACCTTTTGGGCATGCCGGAACCACATGTTAGATGTGCCAGAAACACGTGCCGGAGACGCCGGAAGCACCTGCCGAGCACGTCGGAACCACCTGCTCAAGTCGCCTGAACCACCTGCGGGACATGCCAAAATCACCTGCCGGCTACGCCAAAACCACTTGGTGGACTCTCTGGAATCACCTGCCGGGCATGATAGAACCACCTCTCAGACGTGCCGGAACCACGTGCCAGACACGCCGGAACCACCTGCCGGACCTGCCTGAGCCAACTGTCGAGCACGCCGGAACCACATGCTCGACTCGCTGGAACCACAAGCTGGACTTGGCAAAATCACCTGCCGGCTACGCCAGACCCAATTGGGGGACACTCCGGAATCCCCTGCCAGGCATGCCAGCACAACCTCTCAGAAGTGCCAGAAGCACGTGCCGGACAGGCCGGAACCATCTCCTGGACAGACCGGAAACACAGGAAACACTCGCCGGAACCACGTGCTTGACTCACCAGTCCCAACTGCTGGACACGCAAAAATCACCTGCCGGCTACACCAGAACCACTTGGTGGACTCTCTGGAATCACCTGCCGGGCATCATAGAACCACCTCTCAGACGTGCTGGAACAACGTGCCGGACACGCCGCATCCCCCTCCCCGTAAGACCGGAACCACCTGCCGGGCACGCCTGGACCACCTGCCGAGCACACCAGAACCACCTGCTTGACTCGCAGGACCCACATGCCTGACACGCCAAAATGAGCTGCCGGCTACGCCAGAACCACTTACCCGACACTCCGGAATCACCTGCCTGGCATGCCAGAACCACCTCTCACACGTGCCAGAAGCACGTGCCGGACATGCCGGAACGAACTATCGGACAGAACGGAACCACCTGCCAGACACGCCGGAACCACCTGCCGAACACGCCACAGCCAGCTGCTCGACTCGCCGGAACCACATGCCGGACACGCAAAATCACCTGCCGGCTACGCCAGAACCACTTGGCGAACACTCCGGAATCATCTGCCGGACATGCCAGAACCAGATTTCAGACACACCAGAATCACGTGCCTGACACGCCGGAAGCACCTGCTGGACAGACCAGAACCACCTGCCGCGCATGCCGGAACCACCACTCAGACGTGCCGGAAGCACGTGCTGTACACGCCGGGAACACATACCGGACAGACCGGAACCACCTGACAGACAAGCCGGAACCACCTGCTCGACTCGTAGGAACCACCCGCCAGACAGGCCAAAATCAACAGCTGGCTATGCGGGAACCACCTGGCCTACAGTCCGGAATGACCTGCTGTGCGTGCAGAAGCCACCTCTCAGACGTAACAAAACCGTGAGCCGGACACGCTGGAACCACGTCCTGGACAGTCTGGAACCACCTTCCGGACACGCCTGGACCACCTGCCGAGCACGCCGGAACCACCTGCTCGACTCGCAGGACCCACGTGCCGGACACGCCAAAATGAACTGCCGGCTACAGCAGAACCACTTACCCGACACTCTGGAATCTCCTGCCTGGCATGCCAGAACCACCTCTCAGACGTGCCAGGAGCACGTGCCGGACATGCCGGAACGACCTATCGGACAGAACGGAACCACCTGCCAGACGCACCACAGCGAGCTGCTCGACTCGACGGAACCACCAGCCGGACACGCCAATATCAACTTCTGGCTATGTGAGAACCACCTGGGGGACAGTCCGGAATCACCTGCCCACCATGGCGGAACAACCTCTCAGATGTACCAGAACCACGTGCCGGACAACCTGGAAACACGTACTGGACAGACCAGAACCACCAGCCAGACATGCCGGAAACACCTGCCGAGCACGCCGGAGCCACCTGCTCGACTCGCCGGAACCACCTGCCAGACAGGTCAAAATCAACAGCTGGCTATGCGAGAACCACCTGGCGGACAGTCCGGAATCACCTGCCGGGCATGCAATAACCACCTCTCACACGTACCAGAATCACGTGCCGCACAAGCTGGAAACACGTACTGGACAGACTGGAACCACCTGCCGGCCACGCCTGAACCACCTGCCGAGCACGACGGAACCACCTGCCGGACTCGCCAAAAACACCTGCGGGCTATGCCAGAACCACTTGGAGGACTCTCCGGGATGACCTGCCGGGCATGCTGGAACCACCTCTCAGACGTGCCAGAACCACGTGGCGGACTGTCCAGAATCGCCTGTTGGGCATGCGCAACCACCTCTGAGACGTACCAGAACCACGTGCCGTACACGCCGGAACCACCTACCGGACACACCGGAATCAGCTTTCGGGCATGCCGGAAGCACCTGCTCAACTCGCCTGAAAAACCTGCCGGACACGCCAAAACCACGTGGTGGACTCTCTGAATCACCTGCCGGGCATGATAGAACCACCTCTCAGACGTGCCGGAACCAATGCCGGACACGCCGGAACCACCTCCCGGACAGACCGGAACCCTCTGCCGGACCTGCCTGAACCAATTGTCGAGCACGCCGGAACCACATGCTCGACTCTCTGGAACCACATGCCGGACATGGCAAAATCACCTGCCGGCTACGCCAGAACCACTTGGCGAACACTCTGTAATCACCGGCCGGGCATGCCGGAACCACCTCTCGGACATGCCAGAACCACGTGCCAATGACACCGGAAGCACCTGCCGAGCACGCAGGAACCTCCTGCTCGACTCACCAGAACCACCTGCCGGAGACGCAAAAATCACCTGCCGTCTACGCCACAACCAGTTGGTGAACACTTCGCAATCACCTGCCGGGCTTGCTGGAACCACCTGCCGGTCATGCCAAAATCACCTGCCAACTACGCCGGAACCACTTGGCGGACACTGCAGAAACACCTGTCGGGCCGGCCGGAACGACATCTGAGACGTGACAGAACCATGTGCATGAGATGCCGGAACCACAGCCCGAACACACCGAAACCACCTACCAGACATGCCGGAACCACCTGCTCGACTCGCCCGAATCACGTACCTCACACGCCAAAATCACCTGCCGGGCATGCCAGAAGCACTTGACGGACACTCTGGAATCTCTGCCGGACATGCCAGAACCAGCTCTCAGACACACCAGAACCACGTGCCAGAGACGCTGGAACCACGTCCTGGACAGACTGGAACCACCTGCCGGACACGCCTGGACCACCTGCCGAGCACGCCGGAACCACCTGCTCGACTTTCAGTACCCACGTGTCGGACACGCCAAAAGGAACTGCCGGCTACACCAGAACCACTTACACGACACTCCTGAATCACCTGCCCGGCATGCCGGAACCACCTCTCAGACATGCCAGAACCACGTGACAATGACACCGGAAGCACCACTCGAGCACGCCGGAACCACCTGTTCGACTCGCCGGAACCAAGTACCTGACAGGACAAAATCACCTGCCGGGTACGCCAGAACCACTTGGTGGACACTCCAGAATGATCTGCCAGACATGCCAGAACCACGTGCCGGACACGCCGGAAGCACCTGCTGAGCATGCCTGAGCCACATGCTCGACTTGCAAGAAACACCTGCCAGAAACGCCAAAATCACCTGCCGGGTACGCCAGAACCACGTGGCGGACACTCCGGAATCACCTGTCGGCCATGCCGGAACCACCTCTAAGACGTGCCAGAACCTCGTGCCGGACACGCCAGAACCACCTGCCGGACAGACCGGAACCACCTGCCGCACACGCCGGAACCACCGGCTCGACTCGCCGGAACCACCGCCGGACATGCAAAATCACCTGCCGGCTACGCCAGAACCACTCGGCAGACACTCCGCAATCACCTGCCGGGCTTGCTGGAACCAGCTGCCGGTCACGCCAACATCACCTGCCAGCTACACCAGAACCACTTGGCAGACAGTCCGGAAACACCTGTCGGGCCGGCCGGAACCACCTCTCAAACGTGCCATTACCATGTGCCTGAGATTCCTGAACCACACCCAGAACACACCGAAACCACCTGCCAGACCCGCCTGAACCCCCTGGCGAGCACGCCTGATCCACCTGCTCAACTAGCCGGAACCACCTTCCTGACACGCCAAAATCACCTGCCAGGTATACCAGAACCACTTGGTGGACACTCCGGAATCATCTGCCGGACATGCCAGAACCAGCTCTCAGACACACCAGAACCACGTGCCTGAGACGCCGGAAGCACCAGCTGAGCATGCCTGAGCCACCTGCTCGACTCGCAAGAAACACCTGTCGGACATGCCAAAATCACCTGCCGGGTACGCCAGAAACACTTGGCGGACACTCCGGAATCACCTGTCGGGCATGCCGGAACCACCTCTCAGACTTGCCAGAACCATGTTCTGTTCACGCCGGTACCACCTGCCGAGTATACCGGAACCAGCTGATCCACTCCCCAGAACCACCTAGTTGACACGCCAAAATCAACTGCCGGCTATGCCAGAACCACTCGGCAGACACTCCGGAATCACATGCCAGGCGTTCCGGAACTACCTCTCAGAGGTGCCAGAACCACATGCCGGAGACTCCTGAATCACCTGCCGGGCATGCCGGAACCACCTCTCAGAGGTGCCAGAACCACATGCCGGACACTCCGGAATCACCTGCCGGGCATGCCGGAACCATCTCTCAGACGTGCCACAACCACGTGCCGGAGAGACCGGAAGCACCTGCCGAGCTCGCCGGAACCACCTGCTGGACATGCCGGAACCACCTGCCTCACAGGCCAAAATCATATGCCGGCTACGCCAAAACCACTTGGTGGACACTCCAGAATCACCTTGCGGGCATGCCGGAACCACGTCATGGACAGACGGCAAACACCTGCCGGACCTGCCGGAACCGCCAGCCGTCACGCCGGAACCACCTGCTCGACTCACCAGAGCCACCTGCCGGACACACCAGAAACACCTGCGGGTTACGCCACAACCACCTGTCGGACACTCCGGAATCACCTGCCGGGCATGCTGGAACCACCTCTCAGAGGTGCCACAACCACATGCTGGAGACGGCGGAAGCACATGCCGAGAATGCCGGAAGTTCGTGATCCACTCCCCAGAACCACCTGCCGGACACACCGATATCACCTGCCGGCTAGGCCAGAACCACTTGGCGGACACTCCAGAATCACCTGCCGGGCATGCCAGCACAACCTCTCAGAAGTGCCAGAAGCACGTGCCGGACAGGCCGGAACCATCTCCCGGACAGACCGGAAACACAGGAAACACTCGCCGGAACCACCTGCTTGACTCACCGGTCCCACCTGCCGGACACGCCAAAATCACCTGCCCGCTACACTAGAACCACTTGGCGGACAAGCCGGAATCACGTGAAGTGAATGGCGACACAACCTCTCAGACGTGTCAGAACCTCGTGCCGGACACATCAGAACCACCTGCTGGACAGACCGGAACCACCTGCCGGACATGCGGGAACCACCGGCTCGACTCGCCGGAACTACCGCCGGATATGGAAAATCACCTGCCGGCTACGCCAGAACCACTTGGCGAACACTCCGGAATCACCTGCCGGGCATGCCGGAACCACCTCTCAGACTTGCCAGAACCATGTTCCGGACACGCCGGTACCACCTGCCGAGTATGCCGGAACCACCTGATCCACTCCCCAGAACCACCTGCTGGACACGCCAGAATCACCTGTAGGGTACGCCAGATCCACCTGGCGGACACTCCGGAATCACCTGCCGCGCATGCCGGAACCGCCACTCAGACGTGCCGGAAGCACGTGCCGGACACGCTGGAAACACATACCGGACAGACCGGAACCACCTGACAGACAAGCCGGAACCACCTGCTCGACTCGTAGGAACCACCCGCCAGACAGGCCAAAATCAACAGCTGGCTATGCGGGAACCACCTGGCCTACAGTCCGGAATGACCTGCCGTGCATGCAGAAGCCACCTCTCAGACGTAACAAAACCGTGTGCCGGACACGCTGGAACCACGTCCTGGACAGTCTGGAACCACCTTCCGGACACGCCTGGACCACCTGCCGAGCACGCCGGAACCACCTGCTCGACTCGCAGGACCCACGTGCCGGACACGCCAAAATGAACTGCCGGCTACAGCAGAACCACTTACCCGACACTCCGGAATCTCCTGCCTGGCATGCCAGAACCACCTCTCAGACGTGCCAGGAGCACGTGCCGGACATGCCGGAACGACCTATCGGACAGAACGGAACTACCTGCCAGACACGCCAGAACCACCTGCCGAACACACCACAGCCAGCTGCTCGACTCGACAGAACCACCTGCCGGACACACGGCAAACACCTGACGGACACGCCGGAACCACCGGCTCGACACGCCGGAAACACCACCGGACATGCGAAATCACCTGCCGGCTACGCCAGAACCACATGGCTAGCACTCCGGAAGCACCTGCTCAACTCGTCTGAACCACCTGCCAGACATGCCAAAATCACCTGCCGGCTACGCCAGAACCACTTGGCGAGCACGCCGGAACCACCTGCTCAACTCGTCTGAACCACCTGCCAGACATGCCAAAATCACCTGCCGGCTACGCCAAAACCACTTGGTGGACTCTCTGGAATCACCTGCCGGGCATCATAGAACCACCTCTCAGACGTGCCGGAACAACGTGCCGGACACGCCGGATCCCCCTCCCTGTAAGACCGGAACCACCTGCCGGGCACGCCTGGACCACCTGCCGAGCACACCAGAACCACCTGCTTGACTCGCAGGACCCACATGCCTGACACACCAAAATGAGCTGCCGGCTACGCCAGAACCACTTACCCGACACTCCGGAATCACCTGCCTGGCATGCCAGAACCACCTCTCACACGTGCCAGAAGCACGTGCCGGACATGCCGGAACGAACTATCGGACAGAACGGAACCACCTGCCAGACACGCCGGAACCACCTGCCGAACACGCCACAGCCAGCTGCTCGACTCGCCGGAACCACATGCCGGACAGGCCAATATCAACTGCTGGCTATGCCAGAACCACCTGGGGGACAGTCCGGAATCACCTGCCAGCCGTGGCAGAACCACCTCTCAGAAGTGCCAGAAGCACGTGCCGGACACTCCGGAATCACCTGCCGGGCATGCCGGAACCATCTCTCACACGTGCCACAACCACGTGCCAGAGAGACCGGAAGCACCTGCTGAGCTCGCCGGAACCACCTGCTTGACATGCCGAAACCACCTGCCGGACACGCCGGAACCACCGGCTCGACTCGCCGGAACCATTGCCGGACACGCAAAATCACCTGCCGGCTACGCCAGAACCACTTGGTGAACACTCCGGAATCACCTGCCGGGCATGGCGGAACCACCTCTCAGACATGCCGGAACCGCATGCCAATGACACCGGAAGCACCTGCCGAGCACGCCAGAACCACCTGCACGACTCGCCAAAACCACCTGCTGGACACGCCAAAATCACCTGCCGGCTACGCCAGAACCACTCGGCAGACACTCCGCAATCACCTGCCGGGCTTGCTGGAACCACCTGCCGGTCACGCCAACATCACCTGCCAGCTACGCCAGAACCACTTGGCGGACACTCCGGAAACACCTGTTGGGACAGCCGGAACCACCTCTCTGACGTGTCAGAATCATGTGCCTGAGATGCCGGAACCACTCCCCGAACACACCGAAACCACCTGCCAGACCCGCCTGAACCCCCTGGCGAGCACGCCTGATCCACCTGCTCAACTAGCCGGAGCCACCTTCCTGACACGCCGAAATCACCTGCCGTGTATACCAGAACGACTTGGTGGACACTCCGGAATCATCTGCCGGACATGCCAGAACCAGCTCTCAGACACACCAGAACCACGTGCCGGACACGCCGGAAGCACCTGCCAAGCATGCCGGGCCCACCTGCTCGACTCGCCAGAAACACCTGCCGGACACGCCAAAATCACCTGTTGGGTACGCCAGATCCACCTGCCGGAAACGCCGGAACCACCGGCTCGACTCGCCGGAACCATTGCCGGACACGCAAAATCACCTGCCGGCTACGCCAGAACCACTTGGCGAACACTCCGGAATCATCTGCCGGACATGCCAGAACCAGATCTCAGACACACCAGAATCACGTGCCTGACACGCCGGAAGCACCTGCTGGAAAGACCAGAACCACCTGCCGCGCATGCCGGAACCACCACTCCGACGTGCCGGAAGCACGTGCTGGACACGCCGGGAACACATACCGGACAGACCGGAACCACCTGACAGACAAGCCGGAACCACCTGCTCGACTCGCAGGACCCACGTGCCGGACACGCCAAAATGAACTGCCGGCTACAGCAGAACCACTTACCCGACACTCTGGAATCTCCTGCCTGGCATGCCAGAACCACCTCTCAGACGTGTCAGGAGCACGTGCCGGACATGCCGGAACGACCTATCGGACAGAACGGAACCACCTGCCAGACGCACCACAGCCAGCTGCTCGACTCGACGGAACCACCAGCCGGACATGCCAATATCAACTTCTGGCTATGTGAGAACCACCTGGGGGACAGTCCGGAATCACCTGCCACCATGGCGGAACAACCTCTCAGATGTACCAGAACCACGTGCCGGACAACCTGGAAACACGTACTGGACAGACCAGAACCACCAGCCAGACATGCCGGAAACACCTGCCGAGCACGCCGGAGCCACCTGCTCGACTCGCCGGAACCACCTGCCAGACAGGTCAAAATCAACAGCTGGCTATGCGAGAACCACCTGGCGGACAGTCCGGAATCACCTGCCGGGCATGCAATAACCACCTCTCACACGTACCAGAATCACGTGCCGCACAAGCTGGAAACACGTACTGGACAGACTGGAACCACCTGCCGGCCACGCCTGAACCACCTGCCGAGCACGACGGAACCACCTGCCGGACTCGCCAAAAACACCTGCGGGCTATGCCAGAACCACTTGGAGGACTCTCCGGGATGACCTGCCGGGCATGCTGGAACCACCTCTCAGACGTGCCAGAACCACGTGGCGGACTGTCCAGAATCGCCTGTTGGGCATGCGCAACCACCTCTGAGACGTACCAGAACCACGTGCCGTACACGCCGGAACCACCTACCGGACACACCGGAATCAGCTTTCGGGCATGCCGGAAGCACCTGCTCAACTCGCCTGAAAAACCTGCCGGACACGCCAAAATCACCTGCCGGCTACGCCAAAACCACGTGGTGGACTCTCTGAATCACCTGCCGGGCATGATAGAACCACCTCTCAGACGTGCCGGAACCAATGCCGGACACGCCGGAACCACCTCCCGGACAGACCGGAACCCTCTGCCGGACCTGCCTGAACCAATTGTCGAGCACGCCGGAACCCCATGCTCGACTCTCTGGAACCACATGCCGGACATGGCAAAATCACCTGCCGGCTACGCCAGAACCACTTGGCGAACACTCTGTAATCACCGGCCGGGCATGCCGGAACCACCTCTCGGACATGCCAGAACCACGTGCCAATGACACCGGAAGCACCTGCCGAGCACGCAGGAACCTCCTGCTCGACTCACCAGAACCACCTGCCGGAGACGCAAAAATCACCTGCCGTCTACGCCACAACCAGTTGGTGAACACTTCGCAATCACCTGCCGGGCTTGCTGGAACCACCTGCCGGTCATGCCAAAATCTCCTGTCAACTACGCCAGAACCACTTGGCGGACACTGCAGAAACACCTGTCAGGCCGGCCGGAACGACATCTGAGACGTGACAGAACCATGTGCATGAGATGCCGGAACCACAGCCCGAACACACCGAAACCACCTACCAGACATGCCGGAACCACCTGCTCGACTCGCCCGAATCACGTACCTCACACGCCAAAATCACCTGCCGGGCATGCCAGAAGCACTTGACGGACACTCCGGAATCTCTGCCGGACATGCCAGAACCAGCTCTCAGACACACCAGAACCACGTGCCAGAGACGCTGGAACCACGTCCTGGACAGACTGGAACCACCTGCCGGACACGCCTGGACCACCTGCCGAGCACGCCGGAACCACCTGCTCGACTTTCAGTACCCACGTGCCGGACACGCCAAAAGGAACTGCCGGCTACACCAGAACCACTTACACGACACTCCTGAATCACCTGCCTGGCATGCCGGAACCACCTCTCAGACATGCCAGAACCACGTGACAATGACACCGGAAGCACCACTCGAGCACGCCGGAACCACCTGTTCGACTCGCCGGAACCAAGTACCTGACAGGACAAAATCACCTGCCGGGTATGCCAGAACCACTTGGTGGACACTCCAGAATCATCTGCCAGACATGCCAGAACCAGCTCTCAGACACACCAGAACCACGTGCCGGACACGCCGGAAGCACCTGCTGAGCATGCCTGAGCCACATGCTCGACTTGCAAGAAACACCTGCCAGAAACGCCAAAATCACCTGCCGGGTACGCCAGAACCACGTGGCGGACACTCCGGAATCACCTGTCGGCCATGCCGGAACCACCTCTCAGACGTGCCAGAACCTCGTGCCGGACACGCCAGAACCACATGCCAGACAGACCGGAACCACCTGCCGGACACGCCAGAACCACCGGCTCGACTCGCCAGAACCACCGCCGGACATGCAAAATCACCTGCCGGCTACGCCAGAACCACTCGGCAGACACTCCGCAATCACCTGCCGGGCTTGCTGGAACCACCTGCCGGTCACGCCAACATCACCTGCCAGCTACACCAGAACCACTTGGCAGACAGTCCGGAAACACCTGTCGGGCCGGCCGGAACCACCTCTCAAACGTGCCATTACCATGTGCCTGAGATTCCTGAACCACACCCAGAACACACCGAAACCACCTGCCAGACCCGCCTGAACCCCCTGGCGAGCACGCCTGATCCACCTGCTCAACTAGCCGGAACCACCTTCCTGACACGCCAAAATCACCTGCCAGGTATACCAGAACCACTTGGTGGACACTCCGGAATCATCTGCCGGACATGCCAGAACCAGCTCTCAGACACACCAGAACCACGTGCCTGAGACGCCGGAAGCACCAGCTGAGCATGCCTGAGCCACCTGCTCGACTCGCAAGAAACACCTGTCGGACATGCCAAAATCACCTGCCGGGTACGCCAGAAACACTTGGCGGACACTCCGGAATCACCTGTCGGGCATGCCGGAACCACCTCTCAGACTTGCCAGAACCATGTTCTGTTCACGCCGGTACCACCTGCCGAGTATACCGGAACCAGCTGATCCACTCCCCAGAACCACCTAGTTGACACGCCAAAATCAACTGCCGGCTATGCCAGAACCACTCGGCAGACACTCCGGAATCACATGCCAGGCGTTCCGGAACTACCTCTCAGAGGTGCCAGAACCACATGCCGGAGACTCCTGAATCACCTGCCGGGCATGCCGGAACCACCTCTCAGAGGTGCCAGAACCACATGCCGGACACTCCGGAATCACCTGCCGGGCATGCCGGAACCATCTCTCAGACGTGCCACAACCACGTGCCGGAGAGACCGGAAGCACCTGCCGAGCTCGCCTGAACCACCTGCTGGACATGCCGGAACCACCTGCCTCACAGGCCAAAATCATATGCCGGCTACGCCAAAACCACTTGGTGGACACTCCAGAATCACCTTGCGGGCATGCCGGAACCACGTCATGGACAGACGGCAAACACCTGCCGGACCTGCCGGAACCGCCAGCCGTCACGCCGGAACCACCTGCTCGACTCACCAGAGCCACCTGCCGGACACACCAGAAACACCTGCGGGTTACGCCACAACCACCTGTCGGACACTCCGGAATCACCTGCCGGGCATGCTGGAACCACCTCTCAGAGGTGCCACAACCACATGCTGGAGACGGCGGAAGCACATGCCGAGAATGCCGGAAGTTCGTGATCCACTCCCCAGAACCACCTGCCGGACACACCGATATCACCTGCCGGCTAGGCCAGAACCACTTGGCGGACACTCCAGAATCACCTGCCGGGCATGCCAGCACAACCTCTCAGAAGTGCCAGAAGCACGTGCCGGATAGGCCGGAACCATCTCCCGGACAGACCGGAAACACAGGAAACACTCGCCGGAACCACCTGCTTGACTCACCGGTCCCACCTGCCGGACACGCCAAAATCACCTGCCCGCTACACTAGAACCACTTGGCGGACAAGCCGGAATCACGTGAAGTGAATGGCGACACAACCTCTCAGACGTGTCAGAACCTCGTGCCGGACACATCAGAACCACCTGCTGGACAGACCGGAACCACCTGCCGGACATGCGGGAACCACCGGCTCGACTCGCCGGAACTACCGCCGGATATGGAAAATCACCTGCCGGCTACGCCAGAACCACTTGGCGAACACTCCGGAATCACCTGCCGGGCATGCCGGAACCACCTCTCAGACTTGCCAGAACCATGTTCCGGACACGCCGGTACCACCTGCCGAGTATGCCGGAACCACCTGATCCACGCCCTAGAACCACCTGCTGGACACGCCAGAATCACCTGTAGGGTACGCCAGATCCACCTGGCGGACACTCCGGAACCACCTGCCGGGCATGCCGGAACCACCTCTCAGAGGTGCCAGAACCACATGCCGGACACTCCGGAATCACCTGCCGGGCATGCCGGAACCATCTCTCAGACGTGCCACAACCACGTGCCGGAGAGACCGGAAGCACCTGCTGAGCTCGCCGGAACCACCTGCTGGACATGCCGGAACCACCTGCCGGACACGCCGGAACCACCGGCTCGACTCGCCGGAACCATTGCCGGACACGCAAAATCACCTGCCGGCTACGCCAGAACCACTTGGCGAACACTCCGGAATCACCTGCCGGGCATGGCGGAACCACCTCTCAGACATGCCGGAACCGCATGCCAATGACACCGGAAGCACCTGCCGAGCACGCCAGAACCACCTGCTCGACTCGCCAAAACCACCTGCTGGACACGCCAAAATCACCTGCCGGCTACGCCAGAACCACTCGGCAGACACTCCGCAATCACCTGCCGGGCTTGCTGGAACCACCTGCCGGTCACGCCAACATCACCTGCCAGCTATGCCAGAACCACTTGGCGGACACTCCGGAAACACCTGTTGGGACGGCCGGAACCACCTCTCAGACGTGTCAGAATCATGTGCCTGAGATGCCGGAACCACTCCCCGAACACACCGAAACCACCTGCCAGACCCGCCTGAACCCCCTGGCGAGCACGCCTGATCCACCTGCTCAACTAGCCGGAACCACCTTCCTGACACGCCGAAATCACCTGCCGTGTATACCAGAACCACTTGGTGGACACTCCGGAATCATCTGCCGGACATGCCAGAACCAGCTCTCAGACACACCAGAACCACGTGCCGGACACGCCGGAAGCACCTGCCGAGCATGCCGGACCCACCTGCTCGACTCGCCAGAAACACCTGCCGGACACGCCAAAATCACCTGTCGGGTACGCCAGATCCACCTGGCGGACACTCCGGAATCACCTGCCGCGCATGCCGGAACCACCACTCAGACGTGCCGGAAGCACGTGCCGGACATGCCGGAAACACATATCGGACAGACCGGAACCACCTGACAGACAAGCCGGAACCACCTGCTCGACTCGTAGGAACCACCCGCCAGACAGGCCAAAATCAACAGCTGGCTATGTGGGAACCACCTGGCCTACAGTCCGGAATGACCTGCCGTGCGTGCAGAAGCCACCTCTCAGACGTAACGAAACCGTGTGCCGGACACGCTGGAACCACGTCCTGGACAGTCTGGAACCACCTTCCGGACACGCCTGGACCACCTGCCGAGCACGCCGGAACCACCTGCTCGACTCGCAGGACCCACGTGCTGGACACGCCAAAATGAACTGACGGCTACAGCAGAACCACTTACCCGACACTCCGGAATCTCCTGCCTGGCATGCCAGAACCACCTCTCAGACGTGCCAGGAGCACGTGCCAGACATGCCGGAACGACCTATCGGACAGAACGGAACCACCTGCCAGACACGCCGGAACCACCTGCCGAGCACACCACAGCCAGCTGCTCGACTTGACGGAACCACCTGCCGGACACGCCAATATCAACTTCTGGCTATGCCAGAACCACCTGGGGGACAGTCCGGTATCACCTGCCCACCATGGCGGAACAACCTCTCAGATGTACCAGAACCACGTGCCGGACAACCTGGAAACACGTACTGGACAGACTGGAACCACCTGCCGGCCACGCCTGAACCACCTGCCGAGCATGACGGAACCACCTGCCGGACATGCCCAAATCACCTGCGGGCTATGCCAGAACCACTTGGAGGACTCTCCGGGGTGACCTGCCGGGCATGCTGGAACCACCTCTCAGACGTGCCAGAACCACGTGGCGGACTGTCCAGAATCGCCTGTTGGGCATGCGCAACCACCTCTGAGACGTACCAGAACCACGTGCCGTACACGCCAGAACCACCTACGGGACACACCGGAATCACCTTTTGGGCATGCCGGAACCACATGTCAGATGTGCCAGAAACACGTGCCGGAGACGCCGGAAGCAGCTGCCGAGCACGTCGGAACCACCTGCTCAAGTCGCCTGAACCACCTGCGGGACACGCCAAAATCACCTGCCGGCTACGCCAAAACCACTTGGTGGACTCTCTGGAATCACCTGCCCGGCATGATAGAACCACCTCTCAGACGTGCCGGAACCACGTGCCGGACACGCCGGAACCACCTGCCGGACCTGCCTGAGCCAACTGTCGAGCACGCCGGAACCACATGCTCGACTCGCTGGAACCACATGCTGGACTTGGCAAAATCACCTGCCGGCTACGCCAGAACCAATTGGCGGACACTCCGGAATCCCCTGCCGGGCATGCCAGCACAACCTCTCAGAAGTGCCAGAAGCACGTGCCGGACAGGCCGGAACCATCTCCTGGACAGACTGGAAACACAGGAAACACTCGCCGGAACCACGTGCTTGACTCACCAGTCCCAACTGCTGGACACGCAAAAATCACCTGCCGGCTACACCAGAACCACTTGGTGGACTCTCTGGAATCACCTGCCGGGCATCATAGAACCACCTCTCAGACGTGCCGGAACAACGTGCCGGACACGCCGCATCCCCCTCCCCGTAAGACCGGAACCACCTGCCGGGCACGCCTGGACCACCTGCCGAGCACACCAGAACCACCTGCTTGACTCGCAGGACCCACATGCCTGACACGCCAAAATGAGCTGCCGGCTACGCCAGAACCACTTACCCGACACTCCGGAATCACCTGCCTGGCATGCCAGAACCACCTCTCACACGTGCCAGAAGCACGTGCCGGACATGCCGGAACGAACTATCGGACAGAACGGAACCACCTGCCAGACACGCCGGAACCACCTGCCGAACACGCCACAGCCAGCTGCTCGACTCGCTGGAACCACATGCCGGACAGGCCAATATCAACTGCTGGCTATGCCAGAACCACCTGGGGGACAGTCCGGAATCACCTGCCAGCCGTGGCGGAACCACCTCTCAGAAGTGCCAGAAGCACGTGCCGGACATGCCGGAACGACCTACTGGACAGACCAGAACCACCAGCTAGACATGCCGGAAACACCTGCCGAGCACGCCGGAGCCACCTGCTCGACTCGCCGGAACCACCTCCCAGACAGGTCAAAATCAACAGCTGGCTATGCGAGAACCACCTGGCGGACAGTCCGGAATCACCTGCCGGGCATGCAATAACCACCTCTCAGACGTACCAGAATCACGTGCCGCACAAGCTGGAAACACGTACTGGACAGACTGGAACCACCTGCCGGCCACGCCTGAACCACCTGCCGAGCACGACGGAACCACCTGCCGGACTCGCCAAAAACACCTGCGGGCTATGCCAGAACCACTTGGAGGACTCTCCGGGATGACCTGCCGGGCATGCTGGAACCACCTCTCAGACGTGCCAGAACCACATGGCGGACTGTCCAGAATCGCCTGTTGGGCATGCGCAACCACCTCTGAGACGTACCAGAACCACATGCCGTACACGCCGGAACCACCTACCGGACGCACCGGAATCAGCTTTCGGGCATGCCGGAAGCACCTGCTCAACTCGCCTGACAAACCTGCCGGACACGCCAAAATCACCTGCCGGCTACGCCAAAACCACGTGGTGGACTCTCTGAATCACCTGCCGGGCATGATAGAACCACCTCTCAGACGTGCCGGAACCAATGCCGGACACGCCGGAACCACCTCCCGGACAGACCGGAACCCTCTGCCGGACCTGCCTGAACCAATTGTCGAGCACGCCGGAACCCCATGCTCGACTCTCTGGAACCACATGCCGGACATGGCAAAATCACCTGCCGGCTACGCCAGAACCACTTGGCGAACACTCTGTAATCACCGGCCGGGCATGCCGGAACCACCTCTCGGACATGCCAGAACCACGTGCCAATGACACCGGAAGCACCTGCCGAGCACGCAGGAACCTCCTGCTCGACTCGCCAAAACCACCTGCTGGACACGCCAAAATCACCTGCCGGCTACGCCAGAACCACTCGGCAGACACTCCGCAATCACCTGCCGGGCTTGCTGGAACCACCTGCCGGTCACGCCAACATCACCTGCCAGCTACGCCAGAACCACTTGGCGGACACTCCGGAAACACCTGTTGGGACGACCGGAACCACCTCTCAGACGTGTCAGAATCATGTGCCTGAGATGCCGGAACCACTCCCCGAACACACCGAAACCACCTGCCAGACCCGCCTGAACCCCCTGGCGAGCACGCCTGATCCACCTGCTCAACTAGCCGGAACCACCTTCCTGACACGCCGAAATCACCTGCCGGGTATACCAGAACCACTTGGTGGACACTCCGGAATCATCTGCCGGACATGCCAGAACCAGCTCTCAGACACACCAGAACCACGTGCCGGACACGCCGGAAGCACCTGCCGAGCATGCCGGACCCACCTGCTCGACTCGCCAGAAACACCTGCCGGACACGCCAAAATCACCTGTCGGGTACGCCAGATCCACCTGGCGGACACTCCAGAATCACCTGCCGCGCATGCCAGAACCACCACTCAGACGTGCCGGAAGCACGTGCCGGACACGCCGGAAACACATACCGGACAGACCGGAACCACCTGACAGAGAAGCCGGAACCACCTGCTCGACTCGTAGGAACCACCCGCCAGACAGGCCAAAATCAACATCTGGCTATGCGGGAACCACCTGGCCTACAGTCCGGAATCACCTGCCGTGCATGCAGAAGCCACCTCTCAGACGTAACAAAACCGTGTGCCGGACACGCTGGAACCGCGTCCTGGACAGTCTGGAACCACCTTCCGGACACGCCTGGACCACCTGCCGAGCACGCCGGAACCACCTGCTCGACTCGCAGGACCCACGTGCCGGACACGCCAAAATGAACTGCCGGCTACAGCAGAACCACTTACCCGACACTCCGGAATCTCCTGCCTGTCATGCCAGAACCACCTCTCAGACGTGCCAGGAGCACGTGCCGGACATGCCGGAACGACCTATCGGACAGAACGGAACTACCTGCCAGACACGCCGGAACCACCTGCCGAACACACCACAGCCAGCTGCTCGACTCGACGGAACCACCTGCCGGGCACGCCAATATCAACTTCTGGCTATGCCAGAACCACCTGGGGGACAGTCCGGAATCACCTGCCCACCATGGCGGAACAACCTCTCAGATGTACCAGAACCACATGCCGGACAACCTGGAAACACGTACTGGACAGACTGGAACCACCTGCCGGCCACGCCTGAACCACCTGCCGAGCATGACGGAACCACCTGCCGGACATGCCCAAATCACCTGCGGGCTATGCCAGAACCACTTGGAGGACTCTCCGGGATGACCTGCCGGGCATGCTGGAACCACCTCTCAGACGTGCCAGAACCACGTGGCGGACTGTCCAGAATCGCCTGTTGGGCATGCGCAACCACCTCTGAGACGTACCAGAACCACGTGCCGTACACGCCGGAACCACCTACCGGACACACCGGAATCACCTTTTGGGCATGCCGGAACCACATGTCAGATGTGCCAGAAACACGTGCCGGACACGCCGGAAGCACCTGCCGAGCACGTCGGAACCACCTGCTCAAGTCGCCTGAACCACCTGCGGGACACGCCAAAATCACCTGCCGGCTACGCCAAAACCACTTGGTGGACTCTCTGGAATCACCTGCCGGGCATGATAGAACCACCTCTCAGACGTGCCGGAACCACGTGCCGGACACGCCGGAACCACCTGCCGGACCTGCCTGAGCCAACTGTCGAGCACGCCGGAACCACATGCTCGACTCGCTGGAACCACATGCTGGACTTGGCAAAATCACCTGCCGGCTACGCCAGAACCAATTGGCGGACACTCCGGAATCCCCTGCCGGGCATGCCAGCACAACCTCTCAGAAGTGCCAGAAGCACGTGCCGGACAGGCCGGAACCATCTCCTGGACAGACCGGAAACACAGGAAACACTCGCCGGAACCACGTGCTTGACTCACCAGTCCCAACTGCTGGACACGCAAAAATCACCTGCCGGCTACACCAGAACCACTTGGTGGACTCTCTGGAATCACCTGCCGGGCATCATAGAACCACCTCTCAGACGTGCTGGAACAACGTGCCGGACACGCCGCATCCCCCTCCCCGTAAGACCGGAACCACCTGCCGGGCACGCCTGGACCACCTGCCGAGCACACCAGAACCACCTGCTTGACTCGCAGGACCCACAAGCCTGACACGCCAAAATGAGCTGCCGGCTACGCCAGAACCACTTACCCGACACTCCGGAATCACCTGCCTGGCATGCCAGAACCACCTCTCACACGTGCCAGAAGCACGTGCCGGACATGCCAGAACGAACTATCGGACAGAACGGAACCACCTGCCAGACACGCCGGAACCACCTGCCGAACACGCCACAGCCAGCTGCTCGACTCGCCGGAACCACATGCCGGACAGGCCAATATCAACTGCTGGCTATGCCAGAACCACCTGGGGGACAGTCCGGAATCACCTGCCAGCCGTGGCGGAACCACCTCTCAGAAGTGCCAGAAGCACGTGCCGGACATGCCGGAACGACCTACTGGACAGACCAGAACCACCAGCCAGACATGCCGGAAACACCTGCCGAGCACGCCGGAGCCACCTGCTCGACTCGCCGGAACCACCTGCCAGACAGGTCAATATCAACAGCTGGCTATGCGAGAACCACCTGGCGGACAGTCCGGAATCACCTGCCGGGCATGCAATAACCACCTCTCAGACGTACCAGAATCACGTGCCGCACAAGCTGGAAACACGTACTGGACAGACTGGAACCACCTGCCGGCCACGCCTGAACCACCTGCCGAGCACGACGGAACCACCTGCCGGACTCGCCAAAAACACCTGCGGGCTATGCCAGAACCACTTGGAGGACTCTCCGGGATGACCTGCCGGGCATGCTGGAACCACCTCTCAGACGTGCCAGAACCACGTGGCGGACTGTCCAGAATCGCCTGTTGGGCATGCGCAACCACCTCTGAGACGTACCAGAACCACGTGCCGTACACGCCGGAACCACCTACCGGACACACCGGAATCAGCTTTCGGGCATGCCGGAAGCACCTGCTCAACTCGCCTGACAAACCTGCCGGACACGCCAAAATCACCTGCCGGCTACGCCAAAACCACATGGTGGACTCTCTGAATCACCTGCCGGGCATGATAGAACCACCTCTCAGACGTGCCGGAACCAATGCCGGACACGCCGGAACCACCTCCCGGACAGACCGGAACCCTCTGCCGGACCTGCCTGAACCAATTGTCGAGCACGCCGGAACCACATGCTCGACTCTCTGGAACCACATGCCGGACATGGCAAAATCACCTGCCGGCTACGCCAGAACCACTTGGCGAACACTCTGTAATCACCGGCCGGGCATGCCGGAACCACCTCTCGGACATGCCAGAACCACGTGCCAATGACACCGGAAGCACCTGCCGAGCACGCAGGAACCTCCTGCTCGACTCACCAGAACCACCTGCCGGAGACGCAAAAATCACCTGCCGTCTACGCCACAACCAGTTGGTGAACACTTCGCAATCACCTGCCGGGCATGCCAAAATCACCTGCCAACTACGCCAGAACCACTTGGTGAACACTCCGGAATCACCTGCCGGGCATGGCGGAACCACCTCTCAGACATGCCGGAACCGCATGCCAATGACACCGGAAGCACCTGCCGAGCACGCCAGAACCACCTGCACGACTCGCCAAAACCACCTGCTGGACATGCCAAAATCACCTGCCGGCTACGCCAGAACCACTCGGCAGACACTCCGCAATCACCTGCCGGGCTTGCTGGAACCAGCTGCCGGTCACGCCAACATCACCTGCCAGCTACGCCAGAACCACTTGGCGGACACTCCGGAAACACCTGTTGGGACAGCCGGAACCACCTCTCAGACGTGTCAGAATCATGTGCCTGAGATGCCGGAACCACTCCCCGAACACACCGAAACCACCTGCCAGACCCGCCTGAACCCCCTGGCGAGCACGCCTGATCCACCTGCTCAACTAGCCGGAACCACCTTCCTGACACGCCGAAATCACCTGCCGTGTATACCAGAACCACTTGGTGGACACTCCGGAATCATCTGCCGGACATGCCAGAACCGGCTCTCAGACACACCAGAACCACGTGCCGGACACGCCGGAAGCACCTGCCAAGCATGCCGGACCCACCTGCTCGACTCGCCAGAAACACCTGCCGGACACGCCAAAATCACCTGTCGGGTACGCCAGATCCACCTGCCGGACACGCCGGAACCACCGGCTCGACTCGCCGGAACCATTGCCGGACACGCAAAATCACCTGCCGGCTACGCCAGAACCACTTGGCGAACACTCCGGAATCATTTGCCGGACATGCCAGAACCAGATCTCAGACACACCAGAATCACGTGCCTGACACGCCGGAAGCACCTGCTGGACAGACCAGAACCACCTGCCACGCATGCCGGAACCACCACTCAGACGTGCCGGAAGCACGTGCTGGACACGCCGGGAACACATACCGGACAGACCGGAACCACCTGACAGACAAGCCGGAACCACCTGCTCGACTCGTAGGAACCACTCGCCAGACAGGCCAAAATCAACAGCTGGCTATGCGGGAACCACCTGGCCTACAGTCCGGAATGACCTGCCGTGCATGCAGAAGCCACCTCTCAGACGTAACGAAACCGTGTGCCGGACACGCTGGAACCACGTCCTGGACAGTCTGGAACCACCTTCCGGACACGCCTGGACCACCTGCCGAGCACGCCGGAACCACCTGCTCGACTCGCAGGACCCACGTGCCGGACACGCCAAAATGAACTGCCGGCTACAGCAGAACCACTTACCCGACACTCCGGAATCTCCTGCCTGGCATGCCAGAACCACCTCTCAGACGTGCCAGGAGCACGTGCCGGACATGCCGGAACGACCTATCGGACAGAACGGAACCACCTGCCAGACACGCCGGAACCACCTGCCGAACACACCACAGCCAGCTGCTCGACTCGACGGAACCACCTGCCGGGCACGCCAATATCAACTTCTGGCTATGCCAGAACCACCTGGGGGACAGTCCGGAATCACCTGCCCACCATGGCGGAACAACCTCTCAGATGTACCAGAACCACGTGCCGGACAACCTGGAAACACGTACTGGACAGACTGGAACCACCTGCCGGCCACGCCTGAACCACCTGCCGAGCATGACGGAACCACCTGCCGGACATGCCAAAATCACCTGCGGGCTATGCCAGAACCACTTGGAGGACTCTCCGGGATGACCTGCCGGGCATGCGCAACCACCTCTGAGACGTACCAGAACCACGTGCCGTACACGCCAGAACCACCTACCGGACACACCGGAATCACCCTTTGGGCATGCCGGAACCACATGTCAGATGTGCCAGAAACACGTGCCGGAGACGCCGGAAGCACCTGCCGAGCACGTCGGAACCACCTGCTCAAGTCGCCTGAACCACCTGCGGGACACGCCAAAATCACCTGCCGGCTACGCCAAAACCACTTGGTGGACTCTCTGGAATCACCTGCCGGGCATGATAGAACCACCTCTCAGACGTGCCGGAACCACGTGCCGGACACGCCGGAACCACCTGCCGGACCTGCCTGAGCCAACTGTCGAGCACGCCGGAACCACATGCTCGACTCGCTGGAACCACATGCTGGACTTGGCAAAATCACCTGCCGGCTACGCCAGAACCAATTGGCGGACACTCCGGAATCCCCTGCCGGGCATGCCAGCACAACCTCTCAGAAGTGCCAGAAGCACGTGCCGGACAGGCCGGAACCATCTCCTGGACAGACCGGAAACACAGGAAACACTCGCCGGAACCACGTGCTTGACTCACCAGTCCCAACTGCTGGACACGCAAAAATCACCTGCCGGCTACACCAGAACCACTTGGTGGACTCTCTGGAATCACCTGCCGGGCATCATAGAACCACCTCTCAGACGTGCCAGAACAACGTGCCGGACACGCCGCATCCCCCTCCCCGTAAGACCGGAACCACCTGCCGGGCACGCCTGGACCACCTGCCGAGCACACCAGAACCACCTGCTTGACTCGCAGGACCCACATGCCTGACACGCCAAAATGAGCTGCCGGCTACGCCAGAACCACTTACCCGACACTCCGGAATCACCTGCCTGGCATGCCAGAACCACCTCTCACACGTGCCAGAAGCACGTGCCGGACATGCCGGAACGAACTATCGGACAGAACGGAACCACCTGCCAGACACGCCGGAACCACCTGCCGAACACGCCACAGCCAGCTGCTCGACTCGCCGGAACCACATGCTGGACAGGCCAATATCAACTGCTGGCTATGCCAGAACCACCTGGGGGACAGTCCGGAATCACCTGCCAGCCGTGGCGGAACCACCTCTCAGAAGTGCCAGAAGCACGTGCCGGACATGCCGGAATGACCTACTGGACAGACCAGAACCACCAGCTAGACATGCCGGAAACACCTGCCGAGCACGCCGGAGCCACCTGCTCGACTCGCCGGAACCACCTGCCAGACAGGTCAAAATCAACAGCTGGCTATGCGAGAACCACCTGGCGGACAGTCCGGAATCACCTGCCGGGCATGCAATAACCACCTCTCAGACGTACCAGAATCACGTGCCGCACAAGCTGGAAACACGTCCTGGACAGACTGGAACCACCTGCCGGCCACGCCTGAACCACCTGCCGAGCACGACGGAACCACCTGCCGGACTCGCCAAAAACACCTGCGGGCTATGCCAGAACCACTTGGAGGACTCTCCGGGATGACCTGCCGGGCATGCTGGAACCACCTCTCAGACGTGCCAGAACCACGTGGCGGACTGTCCAGAATCGCCTGTTGGGCATGCGCAACCACCTCTGAGACGTACCAGAACCACGTGCCGTACACGCCGGAACCACCTACCGGACACACCGGAATCAGCTTTCGGGCATGCCGGAAGCACCTGCTCAACTCGCCTGAAAAACCTGCCGGACACGCCAAAATCACCTGCCGGCTACGCCAAAACCACGTGGTGGACTCTCTGAATCACCTGCCGGGCATGATAGAACCACCTCTCAGACGTGCCGGAACCAATGCCGGACACGCCGGAACCACCTCCCGGACAGACCGGAACCCTCTGCCGGACCTGCCTGAACCAATTGTCGAGCACGCCAGAACCACATGCTCGACTCTCTGGAACCACATGCCGGACATGGCAAAATCACCTGCCGGCTACGCCAGAACCACTTGGCGAACACTCTGTAATCACCGGCCGGGCATGCCGGAACCACCTCTCGGACATGCCAGAACCACGTGCCAATGACACCGGAAGCACCTGCCGAGCACGCAGGAACCTCCTGCTCGACTCGCCAAAACCACCTGCTGGACACGCCAAAATCACCTGCCGGCTACGCCAGAACCACTCGGCAGACACTCCGCAATCACCTGCCGGGCTTGCTGGAACCACCTGCCGGTCACGCCAACATCACCTGCCAGCTACGCCAGAACCACTTGCCGGACACTCCGGAAACACCTGTTGGGACGACCGGAACCACCTCTCAGACGTGTCAGAATCATGTGCCTGAGATGCCGGAACCACTCCCCGAACACACCGAAACCACCTGCCAGACCCGCCTGAACCCCCTGGCGAGCACGCCTGATCCACCTGCTCAACTAGCCGGAACCACCTTCCTGACACGCCGAAATCACCTGCCGGGTATACCAGAACCACTTGGTGGACACTCCGGAATCATCTGCCGGACATGCCAGAACCAGCTCTCAGACACACCAGAACCACGTGCCGGACACGCCGGAAGCACCTGCCGAGCATGCCGGACCCACCTGCTCGACTCGCCAGATACACCTGCCGGACACGCCAAAATCACCTGTCGGGTACGCCAGATCCACCTGGCGGACACTCCGGAATCACCTGCCGCGCATGCCAGAACCACCACTCAGACGTGCCGGAAGCACGTGCCGGACACGCCGGAAACACATACCGGACAGACCGGAACCACCTGACAGACAAGCCGGAACCACCTGCTCGACTCGTAGGAACCACCCGCCAGACAGGCCAAAATCAACATCTGGCTATGCGGGAACCACCTGGCCTACAGTCCGGAATCACCTGCCGTGCATGCAGAAGCCACCTCTCAGACGTAACAAAACCGTGTGCCGGACACGCTGGAACCGCGTCCTGGACAGTCTGGAACCACCTTCCGGACACGCCTGGACCACCTGCCGAGCACGCCGGAACCACCTGCTCGACTCGCAGGACCCACGTGCCGGACACGCCAAAATGAACTGCCGGCTACAGCAGAACCACTTACCCGACACTCCGGAATCTCCTGCCTGTCATGCCAGAACCACCTCTCAGACGTGCCAGGAGCACATGCCGGACATGCCGGAACGACCTATCGGACAGAACGGAACTACCTGCCAGACACGCCGGAACCACCTGCCGAACACACCACAGCCAGCTGCTCGACTCGACGGAACCACCTGCCGGGCACGCCAATATCAACTTCTGGCTATGCCAGAACCACCTGGGGGACAGTCCGGAATCACCTGCCCACCATGGCGGAACAACCTCTCAGATGTACCAGAACCACATGCCGGACAACCTGGAAACACGTACTGGACAGACTGGAACCACCTGCCGGCCACGCCTGAACCACCTGCCGAGCATGACGGAACCACCTGCCGGACATGCCCAAATCACCTGCGGGCTGTGCCAGAACCACTTGGAGGACTCTCCGGGATGACCTGCCGGGCATGCTGGAACCACCTCTCAGACGTGCCAGAACCACGTGGCGGACTGTCCAGAATCGCCTGTTGGGCATGCGCAACCACCTCTGAGACGTACCAGAACCACGTGCCGTACACGCCGGAACCACCTACCGGACACACCGGAATCACCTTTTGGGCATGCCGGAACCACATGTCAGATGTGCCAGAAACACGTGCCGGAGACGCCGGAAGCACCTGCCGAGCACGTCGGAACCACCTGCTCAAGTCGCCTGAACCACCTGCGGGACACGCCAAAATCACCTGCCGGCTACGCCAAAACCACTTGGTGGACTCTCTGGAATCACCTGCCGGGCATGATAGAACCACCTCTCAGACGTGCCGGAACCACGTGCCGGACACGCCGGAACCACCTGCCTTACCTGCCTGAGCCAACTGTCGAGCACGCCGGAACCACATGCTCGACTCGCTGGAACCACATGCTGGACTTGGCAAAATCACCTGCCGGCTATGCCAGAACCAATTGGCGGACACTCCGGAATCCCCTGCCGGGCATGCCAGCACAACCTCTCAGAAGTGCCAGAAGCACGTGCCGGACAGGCCGGAACCATCTCCTGGACAGACCGGAAACACAGGAAACACTCGCCGGAACCACGTGCTTGACTCACCAGTCCCAACTGCTGGACACGCAAAAATCACCTGCCGGCTACACCAGAACCACTTGGTGGACTCTCTGGAATCACCTGCCGGGCATCATAGAACCACCTCTCAGACGTCCTGGAACAACGTGCCGGACACGCCGCATCCCCCTCCCCGTAAGACCGGAACCACCTGCCGGGCACGCCTGGACCACCTGCCGAGCACACCAGAACCACCTGCTTGACTCGCAGGACCCACATGCCTGACACGCCAAAATGAGCTGCCGGCTACGCCAGAACCACTTACCCGACACTCCGGAATCACCTGCCTGGCATGCCAGAACCACCTCTCACACGTGCCAGAAGCACGTGCCGGACATGCCGGAACGAACTATCGGACAGAACGGAACCACCTGCCAGACACGCCGGAACCACCTGCCGAACACGCCACAGCCAGCTGCTCGACTCGCCGGAACCACATGCCGGACAGGCCAATATCAACTGCTGGCTATGCCAGAACCACCTGGGGGACAGTCCGGAATCACCTGCCAGCCGTGGCGGAACCACCTCTCAGAAGTGCCAGAAGCACGTGCCGGACATGCCGGAACGACCTACTGGACAGACCAGAACCACCAGCCAGACATGCTGGAAACACCTGCCGAGCACGCCGGAGCCACCTGCTCGACTCGCCGGAACCACCTGCCAGACAGGTCAAAATCAACAGCTGGCTATGCGAGAACCACCTGGCGGACAGTCCGGAATCACCTGCCGGGCATGCAATAACCACCTCTCAGACGTACCAGAATCACGTGCCGCACAAGCTGGAAACACGTCCTGGACAGACTGGAACCACCTGCCGGCCACGCCTGAACCACCTGCCGAGCACGACGGAACCACCTGCCGGACTCGCCAAAAACACCTGCGGGCTATGCCAGAACCACTTGGAGGACTCTCCGGGATGACCTGCCGGGCATGCTGGAACCACCTCTCAGACGTGCCAGAACCACGTGGCGGACTGTCCAGAATCGCCTGTTGGGCATGCGCAACCACCTCTGAGACGTACCAGAACCACGTGCCGTACACGCCGGAACCACCTACCGGACACACCGGAATCAGCTTTCGGGCATGCCGGAAGCACCTGCTCAACTCGCCTGAAAAACCTGCCGGACACGCCAAAATCACCTGCCGGCTACGCCAAAACCACGTGGTGGACTCTCTGAATCACCTGCCGGGCATGATAGAACCACCTCTCAGACGTGCCGGAACCAATGCCGGACACGCCGGAACCACCTCCCGGACAGACCGGAACCCTCTGCCGGACCTGCCTGAACCAATTGTCGAGCACGCCGGAACCACATGCTCGACTCTCTGGAACCACATGCCGGACATGGCAAAATCACCTGCCGGCTACGCCAGAACCACTTGGCGAACACTCTGTAATCCCCGGCCGGGCATGCCGGAACCACCTCTCGGACATGCCAGAACCACGTGCCAATGACACCGGAAGCACCTGCCGAGCACGCAGGAACCTCCTGCTCGACTCACCAGAACCACCTGCCAGAGACGCAAAAATCACCTGCCGTCTACGCCACAACCAGTTGGTGAACACTTCGCAATCACCTGCCGGGCTTGCTGGAACCACCTGCCGGTCATGCCAAAATCACCTGCCAACTACGCCGGAACCACTTGGCGGACACTGCAGAAACACCTGTCGGGCCGGCCGGAACGACATCTGAGACGTGACAGAACCATGTGCATGAGATGCCGGAACCACAGCCCGAACACACCGAAACCACCTACCAGACATGCCGGAACCACCTGCTCGACTCGCCCGAATCACGTACCTCACACGCCAAAATCACCTGCCGGGCATGCCAGAAGCACTTGACGGACACTCCGGAATCTCTGCCGGACATGCCAGAACCAGCTCTCAGACACACCAGAACCACGTGCCAGAGACGCTGGAACCACGTCCTGGACAGACTGGAACCACCTGCCGGACACGCCTGGACCACCTGCCGAGCACGCCGGAACCACCTGCTCGACTTTCAGTACCCACGTGCCGGACACGCCAAAAGGAACTGCCGGCTACACCAGAACCACTTACACGACACTCCTGAATCACCTGCCCGGCATGCCGGAACCACCTCTCAGACATGCCAGAACCACGTGACAATGACACCGGAAGCACCACTCGAGCACGCCGGAACCACCTGTTCGACTCGCCGGAACCAAGTACCTGACAGGACAAAATCACCTGCCGGGTATGCCAGAACCACTTGGTGGACACTCCAGAATCATCTGCCAGACATGCCAGAACCAGCTCTCAGACACACCACAACCACGTGCCGGACACGCCGGAAGCACCTGCTGAGCATGCCTGAGCCACATGCTCGACTGGCAAGAAACACCTGCCAGAAACGCCAAAATCACCTGCCGGGTACACCAGAACCACGTGGCGGACACTCCGGAATCACCTGTCGGGCATGCCGGAACCACCTCTCAGACGTGCCAGAACATCGTGCCGGACACGCCAGAACCACATGCCAGACAGACCGGAACCACCTGCCGGACACGCCAGAACCACCGGCTCGACTCGCCAGAACCACCGCCGGACATGCAAAATCACCTGCCGGCTACGCCAGAACCACTCGGCAGACACTCCGCAATCACCTGCCGGGCTTGCTGGAACCAGCTGCCGGTCACGCCAACATCACCTGCCAGCTACACCAGAACCACTTGGCAGACAGTCCGGAAACACCTGTCGGGCCGGCCGGAACCACCTCTCAAACGTGCCATTACCATGTGCCTGAGATTCCTGAACCACACCCAGAACACACCGAAACCACCTGCCAGACCCGCCTGAACCCCCTGGCGAGCACGCCTGATCCACCTGCTCAACTAGCCGGAACCACCTTCCTGACACGCCAAAATCACCTGCCAGGTATACCAGAACCACTTGGTGGACACTCCGGAATCATCTGCCGGACATGCCAGAACCAGCTCTCAGACACACCAGAACCACGTGCCTGAGACGCCGGAAGCACCAGCTGAGCATGCCTGAGCCACCTGCTCGACTCGCAAGAAACACCTGTCGGACATGCCAAAATCACCTGCCGGGTACGCCAGAAACACTTGGCGGACACTCCGGAATCACCTGTCGGGCATGCCGGAACCACCTCTCAGACTTGCCAGAACCATGTTCTGTTCACACCGGTACCACCTGCCGAGTATACCGGAACCAGCTGATCCACTCCCCAGAACCACCTAGTTGACACGCCAAAATCAACTGCCGGCTATGCCAGAACCACTCGGCAGACACTCCGGAATCACATGCCAGGCGTTCCGGAACTACCTCTCAGAGGTGCCAGAACCACATGCCGGAGACTCCTGAATCACCTGCCGGGCATGCCGGAACCACCTCTCAGAGGTGCCAGAACCACATGCCGGACACTCCGGAATCACCTGCCGGGCATGCCGGAACCATCTCTCAGACGTGCCACAACCACGTGCCGGAGAGACCGGAAGCACCTGCCGAGCTCGCCGGAACCACCTGCTGGACATGCCGGAACCACCTGCCTCACAGGCCAAAATCATATGCCGGCTACGCCAAAACCACTTGGTGGACACTCCAGAATCACCTTGCGGGCATGCCGGAACCACGTCATGGACAGACGGCAAACACCTGCCGGACCTGCCGGAACCACCTGCCGAGCACGCCGGAACCACCTGCTCGACTCACCAGAGCCACCTGCCGGACACACCAGAAACACCTGCGGGTTACGCCACAACCACCTGTCGGACACTCCGGAATCACCTGCCGGGCATGCTGGAACCACCTCTCAGAGGTGCCAAAACCACATGCTGGAGACGGCGGAAGCACATGCCGAGAATGCCGGAAGTTCCTTATCCACTCCACAGGACCACCTGCCGGACACACCGATATCACCTGCCGGCTACGCCAGAACCACTTGGCGGACACTCCAGAATCACCTGCCGGGCATGCCAGCACAACCTCTCAGAAGTGCCAGAAGCACGTGCCGGACAGGCCGGAACCATCTCCCGGACAGACCGGAAACACAGGAAACACTCGCCGGAACCACCTGCTTGACTCACCGGTCCCACCTGCCGGACACGCCAAAATCACCTGCCCGCTACACTAGAACCACTTGGCGGACAAGCCGGAATCACGTGAAGTGAATGGCGACACAACCTCTCAGACGTGTCAGAACATCGTGCCGGACACATCAGAACCACCTGCTGGACAGACCGGAACCACCTGCCGGACATGCGGGAACCACCGGCTCGACTCGCCGGAACTACCGCCGGATATGGAAAATCACCTGCCGGCTACGCCAGAACCACTTGGCGAACACTCCGGAATCACCTGCCGGGCATGCCGGAACCACCTCTCAGACTTGCCAGAACCATGTTCCGGACACGCCGGTACCACCTGCCGAGTATGCCGGAACCACCTGATCCAGTCCCCAGAACCACCTGCTGGACACGCCAGAATCACCTGCCGGCTACGCCAGAACCACTCGGCAGACACTCCGGAACCACCTGCCGGGCATGCCGGAACCACCTCTCAGACATGCCGGAACCGCATGCCAATGACACCGGAAGCACCTGCCGAGCACGCCAGAACCACCTGCTCGACTCGCCAAAACCACCTGCTGGACACGCCAAAATCACCTGCCGGCTACGCCAGAACCTCTCGGCAGACACTCCGCAATCACCTGCCGGGCTTGCTGGAACCACCTGCCGGTCACGCCAACATCACCTGCCAGCTACGCCAGAACCACTTGGCGGACACTCTGGAAACACCCGTTGGGACGGCCGGAACCACCTCTCAGACGTGTCAGAATCATGTGCCTGAGATGCCGGAACCACTCCCCGAACACACCGAAAACACCAGCCAGACCCGCCTGAACCCCCTGGCGAGCACACCTGATCCACCTGCTCAACTTCCGGAACCACCTTCCTGAAACGCCGAAATCACCTGCCGTGTATACCAGAACCACTTGGTGGACACTCCGGAATCATCTGCCGGACATGCCGGAACCAGCTCTCAGACACACCAGAACCACGTGCCGGACACGCCGGAAGCACCTGCCGAGCATGCCGGACCCACCTGCTCGACTCGCCAGAAACACCTGCCGGACACGCCAAAATCACCTGTCGGGTACGCCAGATCCACCTGGCGGACACTCCGGAATCACCTGCCGCGCATGCCGGAACCACCACTCAGACGTGCCGGAAGCACGTGCCGGACACGCCGGAAACACATACCGGACAGACCGGAACCACCTGACAGACAAGCCGGAACCACCTGCTCGACTCGTAGGAACCACCCGCCAGACAGGCCAAAATCAACAGCTGGCTATGCGGGAACCACCTGGCCTACAGTCCGGAATGACCTGCCGTGCATGCAGAAGCCACCTCTCAGACGTAACGAAACCGTGTGCCGGACACGCTGGAACCACGTCCTGGACAGTCTGGAACCACCTTCCGGACACGCCTGGACCACCTGCCGAGCACGCCGGAACCACCTGCTCGACTCGCAGGACCCACGTGCCGGACACGCCAAAATGAACTGCCGGCTACAGCAGAACCACTTACCCGACACTCCGGAATCTCCTGCCTGGCATGCCAGAACCACCTCTCAGACGTGCCAGGAGCACGTGCCGGACATGCCGGAGCGACCTATCGGACAGAACGGAACCACCTGCCAGAAACGCCGGAACCACCTGCCGAACACACCACAGCCAGCTGCTCGACTCGACGGAACCACCTGCCGGACACGCCAATATCAACTTCTGGCTATGCCAGAACCACCTGGGGGACAGTCCGGAATCACCTGCCCACCATGGCGGAGCAACCTCTCAGATGTACCAGAACCACGTGCCGGACAACCTGGAAACACGTACTGGACAGACTGGAACCACCTGCCGGCCACGCCTGAACCACCTGCCGAGCATGACGGAACCACCTGCCGGACATGCCAAAATCACCTGCGGGCTATGCCAGAACCACTTGGAGGACTCTCCGGGATGACCTGCCGGGCATGCGCAACCACCTCTGAGACGTACCAGAACCACGTGCCGTACACGCCAGAACCACCTACCGGACACACCGGAATCACCCTTTGGGCATGCCGGAACCACATGTCAGATGTGCCAGAAACACGTGCCGGAGACGCCGGAAGCACCTGCCGAGCACGTCGGAACCACCTGCTCAAGTCGCCTGAACCACCTGCGGGACACGCCAAAATCACCTGCCGGCTACGCCAAAACCACTTGGTGGACTCTCTGGAATCACCTGCCGGGCATGATAGAACCACCTCTCAGACGTGCCGGAACCACGTGCCGGACACGCCGGAACCACCTGCCGGACCTGCCTGAGCCAACTGTCGAGCACGCCGGAACCACATGCTCGACTCGCTGGAACCACATGCTGGACTTGGCAAAATCACCTGCCGGCTACGCCAGAACCAATTGGCGGACACTCCGGAATCCCCTGCCGGGCATGCCAGCACAACCTCTCAGAAGTGCCAGAAGCACGTGCCGGACAGGCCGGAACCATCTCCTGGACAGACCGGAAACACAGGAAACACTCGCCGGAACCACGTGCTTGACTCACCAGTCCCAACTGCTGGACACGCAAAAATCACCTGCCGGCTACACCAGAACCACTTGGTGGACTCTCTGGAATCACCTGCCGGGCATCATAGAACCACCTCTCAGACGTGCCGGAACAACGTGCCGGACACGCCGCATCCCCCTCCCCGTAAGACCGGAACCACCTGCCGGGCACGCCTGGACCACCTGCCGAGCACACCAGAACCACCTGCTTGACTCGCAGGACCCACATGCCTGACACGCCAAAATGAGCTGCCGGCTACGCCAGAACCACTTACCCGACACTCCGGAATCACCTGCCTGGCATGCCAGAACCACCTCTCACACGTGCCAGAAGCACGTGCCGGACATGCCGGAACGAACTATCGGACAGAACGGAACCACCTGCCAGACACGCCGGAACCACCTGCCGAACACGCCACAGCCAGCTGCTCGACTCGCCGGAACCACATGCCGGACAGGCCAATATCAACTGCTGGCTATGCCAGAACCACCTGGGGGACAGTCTGGAATCACCTGCCAGCCGTGGCGGAACCACCTCTCAGAAGTGCCAGAAGCACGTGCCGGACATGCCGGAACGACCTACTGGACAGACCAGAACCACCAGCTAGACATGCCGGAAACACCTGCCGAGCACGCCGGAGCCACCTGCTCGACTCGCCGGAACCACCTGCCAGACAGGTCAAAATCAACAGCTGGCTATGCGAGAACCACCTGGCGGACAGTCCGGAATCACCTGCCGGGCATGCAATAACCACCTCTCAGACGTACCAGAATCACGTGCCGCACAAGCTGGAAACACGTCCTGGACAGACTGGAACCACCTGCCGGCCACGCCTGAACCACCTGCCGAGCACGACGGAACCACCTGCCGGACTCGCCAAAAACACCTGCGGGCTATGCCAGAACCACTTGGAGGACTCTCCGGGATGACCTGCCGGGCATGCTGGAACCACCTCTCAGACGTGCCAGAACCACGTGGCGGACTGTCCAGAATCGCCTGTTGGGCATGCGCAACCACCTCTGAGACGTACCAGAACCACGTCCCGTACACGCCGGAACCACCTACCGGACACACCGGAATCAGCTTTCGGGCATGCCGGAAGCACCTGCTCAACTCGCCTGACAAACCTGCCGGACACGCCAAAATCACCTGCCGGCTACGCCAAAACCACGTGGTGGACTCTCTGAATCACCTGCCGGGCATGATAGAACCACCTCTCAGACGTGCCGGAACCAATGCCGGACACGCCGGAACCACCTCCCGGACAGACCGGAACCCTCTGCCGGACCTGCCTGAACCAATTGTCGAGCACGCCAGAACCACATGCTCGACTCTCTGGAACCACATGCCGGACATGGCAAAATCACCTGCCGGCTACGCCAGAACCACTTGGCGAACACTCTGTAATCACCGGCCGGGCATGCCGGAACCACCTCTCGGACATGCCAGAACCACGTGCCAATGACACCGGAAGCACCTGCCGAGCACGCAGGAACCTCCTGCTCGACTCGCCAAAACCACCTGCTGGACACGCCAAAATCACCTGCCGGCTACGCCAGAACCACTCGGCAGACACTCCGCAATCACCTGCCGGGCTTGCTGGAACCACTTGCCGGTCACGCCAACATCACCTGCCAGCTACGCCAGAGCCACTTGCCGGACACTCCGGAAACACCTGTTGGCACGACCGGAACCACCTCTCAGACGTGTCAGAATCATGTGCCTGAGATGCCGGAACCACTCCCCGAACACACCGAAACCACCTGCCAGACCCGCCTGAACCCCCTGGCGAGCACGCCTGATCCACCTGCTCAACTAGCCGGAACCACCTTCCTGACACGCCGAAATCACCTGCCGGGTATACCAGAACCACTTGGTGGACACTCCGGAATCATCTGCCGGACATGCCAGAACCAGCTCTCAGACACACCAGAACCACGTGCCGGACACGCCGGAAGCACCTGCCGAGCATGCCGGACCCACCTGCTCGACTCGCCAGAAACACCTGCCGGACACGCCAAAATCACCTGTCGGGTACGCCAGATCCACCTGGCGGACACTCCGGAATCACCTGCCGCGCATGCCAGAACCACCACTCAGACGTGCCGGAAGCACGTGCCGGACACGCCGGAAACACATACCGGACAGACCGGAACCACCTGACAGACAAGCCGGAACCACCTGCTCGACTCGTAGGAACCACCCGCCAGACAGGCCAAAATCAACATCTGGCTATGCGGGAACCACCTGGCCTACAGTCCGGAATCACCTGCCGTGCATGCAGAAGCCACCTCTCAGACGTAACAAAACCGTGTGCCGGACACGCTGGAACCGCGTCCTGGACAGTCTGGAACCACCTTCCGGACACGCCTGGACCACCTGCCGAGCACGCCGGAACCACCTGCTCGACTCGCAGGACCCACGTGCCGGACACGCCAAAATGAACTGCCGGCTACAGCAGAACCACTTACCCGACACTCCGGAATCTCCTGCCTGGCATGCCAGAACCACCTCTCAGACGTGCCAGGAGCACGTGCCGGACATGCCGGAACGACCTATCGGACAGAACGGAACTACCTGCCAGACACGCCGGAACCACCTGCCGAACACACCACAGCCAGCTGCTCGACTCGACGGAACCACCTGCCGGGCACGCCAATATCAACTTCTGGCTATGCCAGAACCACCTGGGGGACAGTCCGGAATCACCTGCCCACCATGGCGGAACAACCTCTCAGATGTACCAGAACCACATGCCGGACAACCTGGAAACACGTACTGGACAGACTGGAACCACCTGCCGGCCACGCCTGAACCACCTGCCGAGCATGACGGAACCACCTGCCGGACATGCCCAAATCACCTGCGGGCTGTGCCAGAACCACTTGGAGGACTCTCCGGGATGACCTGCCGGGCATGCTGGAACCACCTCTCAGACGTGCCAGAACCACGTGGCGGACTGTCCAGAATCGCCTGTTGGGCATGCGCAACCACCTCTGAGACGTACCAGAACCACGTGCCGTACACGCCGGAACCACCTACCGGACACACCGGAATCACCTTTTGGGCATGCCGGAACCACATGTCAGATGTGCCAGAAACACGTGCCGGAGACGCCGGAAGCACCTGCCGAGCACGTCGGAACCACCTGCTCAAGTCGCCTGAACCACCTGCGGGACACGCCAAAATCACCTGCCGGCTACGCCAAAACCACTTGGTGGACTCTCTGGAATCACCTGCCGGGCATGATAGAACCACCTCTCAGACGTGCCGGAACCACGTGCCGGATACGCCGGAACCACCTGCCTTACCTGCCTGAGCCAACTGTCGAGCACGCCGGAACCACATGCTCGACTCGCTGGAACCACATGCTGGACTTGGCAAAATCACCTGCTGGCTACGCCAGAACCAATTGGCGGACACTCCGGAATCCCCTGCCGGGCATGCCAGCACAACCTCTCAGAAGTGCCAGAAGCACGTGCCGGACAGGCCGGAACCATCTCCTGGACAGACCGGAAACACAGGAAACACTCGCCGGAACCACGTGCTTGACTCACCAGTCCCAACTGCTGGACACGCAAAAATCACCTGCCGGCTACACCAGAACCACTTGGTGGACTCTCTGGAATCACCTGCCGGGCATCATAGAACCACCTCTCAGACGTCCTGGAACAACGTGCCGGACACGCCGCATCCCCCTCCCCGTAAGACCGGAACCACCTGCCGGGCACGCCTGGACCACCTGCCGAGCACACCAGAACCACCTGCTTGACTCTCAGGACCCACATGCCTGACACGCCAAAATGAGCTGCCGGCTACGCCAGAACCACTTACCCGACACTCCGGAATCACCTGCCTGGCATGCCAGAACCACCTCTCACACGTGCCAGAAGCACGTGCCGGACATGCCGGAACGAACTATCGGACAGAACGGAACCACCTGCCAGACACGCCGGAACCACCTGCCGAACACGCCACAGCCAGCTGCTCGACTCGCCGGAACCACATGCCGGACAGGCCAATATCAACTGCTGGCTATGCCAGAACCACCTGGGGGACAGTCCGGAATCACCTGCCAGCCGTGGCGGAACCACCTCTCAGAAGTGCCAGAAGCACGTGCCGGACATGCCGGAACGACCTACTGGACAGACCAGAACCACCAGCCAGAAATGCCGGAAACACCTGCCGAGCACGCCGGAGCCACCTGCTCGACTCGCCGGAACCACCTGCCAGACAGGTCAAAATCAACAGCTGGCTATGCGAGAACCACCTAGCGGACAGTCCGGAATCACCTGCCGGGCATGCAATAACCACCTCTCAGACGTACCAGAATCACGTGCCGCACAAGCTGGAAACACGTCCTGGACAGACTGGAACCACCTGCCGGCCACGCCTGAACCACCTGCCGAGCACGACGGAACCACCTGCCGGACTCGCCAAAAACACCTGCGGGCTATGCCAGAACCACTTGGAGGACTCTCCGGGATGACCTGCCGGGCATGCTGGAACCACCTCTCAGACGTGCCAGAACCACGTGGCGGACTGTCCAGAATCGCCTGTTGGGCATGCGCAACCACCTCTGAGACGTACCAGAACCACGTCCCGTACACGCCGGAACCACCTACCGGACACACCGGAATCAGCTTTCGGGCATGCCGGAAGCACCTGCTCAACTCGCCTGACAAACCTGCCGGACACGCCAAAATCACCTGCCGGCTACGCCAAAACCACGTGGTGGACTCTCTGAATCACCTGCCGGGCATGATAGAACCACCTCTCAGACGTGCCGGAACCAATGCCGGACACGCCGGAACCACCTCCCGGACAGACCGGAACCCTCTGCCGGACCTGCCTGAACCAATTGTCGAGCACGCCGGAACCACATGCTCGACTCTCTGGAACCACATGCCGGACATGGCAAAATCACCTGCCGGCTACGCCAGAACCACTTGGCGAACACTCTGTAATCACCGGCCGGGCATGCCGGAACCACCTCTCGGACATGCCAGAACCACGTGCCAATGACACCGGAAGCACCTGCCGAGCACGCAGGAACCTCCTGCTCGACTCACCAGAACCACCTGCCGGAGACGCAAAAATCACCTGCCGTCTACGCCACAACCAGTTGGTGAACACTTCGCAATCACCTGCCGGGCATGCCAAAATCACCTGCCAACTACGCCAGAACCACTTGGTGAACACTCCGGAGTCACCTGCCGGGCATGGCGGAACCACCTCTCAGACATGCCGGAACCGCATGCCAATGACACCGGAAGCACCTGCCGAGCACGCCAGAACCACCTGCACGACTCGCCAAAACCACCTGCTGGACATGCCAAAATCACCTGCCGGCTACGCCAGAACCACTCGGCAGACACTCCGCAATCACCTGCCGGGCTTGCTGGAACCACCTGCCGGTCACGCCAACATCACCTGCCAGCTACGCCAGAACCACTTGGCGGACACTCCGGAAACACCTGTTGGGACAGCCGGAACCACCTCTCAGACGTGTCAGAATCATGTGCCTGAGATGCCGGAACCACTCCCCGAACACACCGAAACCACCTGCCAGACCCGCCTGAACACCCTGGCGAGCACGCCTGATCCACCTGCTCAACTAGCCGGAACCACCTTCCTGACACGCCGAAATCACCTGCCGGGTATACCAGAACCACTTGGTGGACACTCCGGAATCATCTGCCGGACATGCCAGAACCAGCTCTCAGACACACCAGAACCACGTGCCGGACACGCCGGAAGCACCTGCCGAGCATGCCGGACCCACCTGCTCGACTCGCCAGAAACACCTGCCGGACACGCCAAAATCACCTGTCGGGTACGCCAGATCCACCTGGCGGACACTCCGGAATCACCTGCCGCGCATGCCGGAACCACCACTCAGACGTGCCGGAAGCACGTGCCGGACACGCCGGAAACACATACCGGACAGACCGGAACCACCTGACAGACAAGCCGGAACCACCTGCTCGACTCGTAGGAACCACCCGCCAGACAGGCCAAAATCAACAGCTGGCTATGCGGGAACCACCTGGCCTACAGTCCGGAATGACCTGCCGTGCATGCAGAAGCCACCTCTCAGACGTAACGAAACCGTGTGCCGGACACGCTGGAACCACGTCCTGGACAGTCTGGAACCACCTTCCGGACACGCCTGGACCACCTGCCGAGCACGCCGGAACCACCTGCTCGACTCGCAGGACCCACGTGCCGGACACGCCAAAATGAACTGCCGGCTACAGCAGAACCACTTACCCGACACTCCGGAATCTCCTGCCTGGCATGCCAGAACCACCTCTCAGACGTGCCAGGAGCACGTGCCGGACATGCCGGAACGACCTATCGGACAGAACGGAACCACCTGCCAGACACGCCGGAACCACCTGCCGAACACACCACAGACAGCTGCTCGACTCGACGGAACCACCTGCCGGACACGCCAATATCAACTTCTGGCTATGCCAGAACCACCTGGGGGACAGTCCGGAATCACCTGCCCACCATGGCGGAACAACCTCTCAGATGTACCAGAACCACGTGCCGGACAACCTGGAAACACGTACTGGACAGACTGGAACCACCTGCCGGCCACGCCTGAACCACCTGCCGAGCATGACGGAACCACCTGCCGGACATGCCAAAATCACCTGCGGGCTATGCCAGAACCACTTGGAGGAATCTCCGGGATGACCTGCCGGGCATGCGCAACCACCTCTGAGACGTACCAGAACTACGTGCCGTACACGCCAGAACCACCTACCGGACACACCGGAATCACCCTTTGGGCATGCCGGAACCACATGTCAGATGTGCCAGAAACACGTGCCGGAGACGCCGGAAGCACCTGCCGAGCACGTCGGAACCACCTGCTCAAGTCGCCTGAACCACCTGCGGGACACGCCAAAATCACCTGCCGGCTACGCCAAAACCACTTGGTGGACTCTCTGGAATCACCTGCCGGGCATGATAGAACCACCTCTCAGACGTGCCGGAACCACGTGCCGGACACGCCGGAACCACCTGCCGGACCTGCCTGAGCCAACTGTCGAGCACGCCGGAACCACATGCTCGACTCGCTGGAACCACATGCTGGACTTGGCAAAATCACCTGCCGGCTACGCCAGAACCAATTGGCGGACACTCCGGAATCCCCTGCCGGGCATGCCAGCACAACCTCTCAGAAGTGCCAGAAGCACGTGCCGGACAGGCCGGAACCATCTCCTGGACAGACCGGAAACACAGGAAACACTCGCCGGAACCACGTGCTTGACTCACCAGTCCCAACTGCTGGACACGCAAAAATCACCTGCCGGCTACACCAGAACCACTTGGTGGACTCTCTGGAATCACCTGCCGGGCATCATAGAACCACCTCTCAGACGTGCCGGAACAACGTGCCGGACACGCCGCATCCCCCTCCCCGTAAGACCGGAACCACCTGCCGGGCACGCCTGGACCACCTGCCGAGCACACCAGAACCACCTGCTTGACTCGCAGGACCCACATGCCTGACACGCCAAAATGAGCTGCCGGCTACGCCAGAACCACTTACCCGACACTCCGGAATCACCTGCCTGGCATGCCAGAACCACCTCTCACACGTGCCAGAAGCACGTGCCGGACATGCCGGAACGAACTATCGGACAGAACGGAACCACCTGCCAGACACGCCGGAACCACCTGCCGAACACGCCACAGCCAGCTGCTCGACTCGCCGGAACCACATGCCGGACAGGCCAATATCAACTGCTGGCTATGCCAGAACCACCTGGGGGACAGTCCGGAATCACCTGCCAGCCGTGGCGGAACCACCTCTCAGAAGTGCCAGAAGCACGTGCCGGACATGCCGGAACGACCTACTGGACAGACCAGAACCACCAGCCAGAAATGCCGGAAACACCTGCCGAGCACGCCGGAGCCACCTGCTCGACTCGCCGGAACCACCTGCCAGACAGGTCAAAATCAACAGCTGGCTATGCGAGAACCACCTGGCGGACAGTCCGGAATCACCTGCCGGGCATGCAATAACCACCTCTCAGACGTACCAGAATCACGTGCCGCACAAGCTGGAAACACGTCCTGGACAGACTGGAACCACCTGCCGGCCACGCCTGAACCACCTGCCGAGCACGACGGAACCACCTGCCGGACTCGCCAAAAACACCTGCGGGCTATGCCAGAACCACTTGGAGGACTCTCCGGGATGACCTGCCGGGCATGCTGGAACCACCTCTCAGACGTGCCAGAACCACGTGGCGGACTGTCCAGAATCACCTGTTGGGCATGCGCAACCACCTCTGAGACGTACCAGAACCACGTCCCGTACACGCCGGAACCACCTACCGGACACACCGGAATCAGCTTTCGGGCATGCCGGAAGCACCTGCTCAACTCGCCTGACAAACCTGCCGGACACGCCAAAATCACCTGCCGGCTACGCCAAAACCACGTGGTGGACTCTCTGAATCACCTGCCGGGCATGATAGAACCACCTCTCAGACGTGCCGGAACCAATGCCGGACACGCCGGAACCACCTCCCGGACAGACCGGAACCCTCTGCCGGACCTGCCTGAACCAATTGTCGAGCACGCCGGAACCACATGCTCGACTCTCTGGAACCACATGCCGGACATGGCAAAATCACCTGCCGGCTACGCCAGAACCACTTGGCGAACACTCTGTAATCACCGGCCGGGCATGCCGGAACCACCTCTCGGACATGCCAGAACCACGTGCCAATGACACCGGAAGCACCTGCCGAGCACGCAGGAACCTCCTGCTCGACTCACCAGAACCACCTGCCGGAGACGCAAAAATCACCTGCCGTCTACGCCACAACCAGTTGGTGAACACTTCGCAATCACCTGCCAGGCATGCCAAAATCACCTGCCAACTACGCCAGAACCACTTGGTGAACACTCCGGAGTCACCTGCCGGGCATGGCGGAACCACCTCTCAGACATGCCGGAACCGCATGCCAATGACACCGGAAGCACCTGCCGAGCACGCCAGAACCACCTGCACGACTCGCCAAAACCACCTGCTGGACATGCCAAAATCACCTGCCGGCTACGCCAGAACCACTCGGCAGACACTCCGCAATCACCTGCCGGGCTTGCTGGAACCACCTGCCGGTCACGCCAACATCACCTGCCAGCTACGCCAGAACCACTTGGCGGACACTCCGGAAACACCTGTTGGGACAGCCGGAACCACCTCTCAGACGTGTCAGAATCATGTGCCTGAGATGCCGGAACCACTCCCCGAACACACCGAAACCACCTGCCAGACCCGCCTGAACCCCCTGGCGAGCACGCCTGATCCACCTGCTCAACTAGCCGGAACCACCTTCCTGACACGCCGAAATCACCTGCCGGGTATACCAGAACCACTTGGTGGACACTCCGGAATCATCTGCCGGACATGCCAGAACCAGCTCTCAGACACACCAGAACCACGTGCCGGACACGCCGGAAGCACCTGCCGAGCATGCCGGACCCACCTGCTCGACTCGCCAGAAACACCTGCCGGACACGCCAAAATCACCTGTCGGGTACGCCAGATCCACCTGGCGGACACTCCGGAATCACCTGCCGCGCATGCCGGAACCACCACTCAGACGTGCCGGAAGCACGTGCCGGACACGCCGGAAACACATACCGGACAGACCGGAACCACCTGACAGACAAGCCGGAACCACCTGCTCGACTCGTAGGAACCACCCGCCAGACAGGCCAAAATCAACAGCTGGCTATGCGGGAACCACCTGGCCTACAGTCCGGAATGACCTGCCGTGCATGCAGAAGCCACCTCTCAGACGTAACGAAACCGTGTGCCGGACACGCTGGAACCACGTCCTGGACAGTCTGGAACCACCTTCCGGACACGCCTGGACCACCTGCCGAGCACGCCGGAACCACCTGCTCGACTCGCAGGACCCACGTGCCGGACACGCCAAAATGAACTGCCGGCTACAGCAGAACCACTTACCCGACACTCCGGAATCTCCTGCCTGGCATGCCAGAACCACCTCTCAGACGTGCCAGGAGCACGTGCCGGACATGCCGGAACGACCTATCGGACAGAACGGAACCACCTGCCAGACACGCCGGAACCACCTGCCGAACACACCACAGACAGCTGCTCGACTCGACGGAACCACCTGCCGGACACGCCAATATCAACTTCTGGCTATGCCAGAACCACCTGGGGGACAGTCCGGAATCACCTGCCCACCATGGCGGAACAACCTCTCAGATGTACCAGAACCACGTGCCGGACAACCTGGAAACACGTACTGGACAGACTGGAACCACCTGCCGGCCACGCCTGAACCACCTGCCGAGCATGACGGAACCACCTGCCGGACATGCCAAAATCACCTGCGGGCTATGCCAGAACCACTTGGAGGACTCTCCGGGATGACCTGCCGGGCATGCGCAACCACCTCTGAGACGTACCAGAACCACGTGCCGTACACGCCAGAACCACCTACCGGACACACCGGAATCACCCTTTGGGCATGCCGGAACCACATGTCAGATGTGCCAGAAACACGTGCCGGAGACGCCGGAAGCACCTGCCGAGCACGTCGGAACCACCTGCTCAAGTCGCCTGAACCACCTGCGGGACACGCCAAAATCACCTGCCGGCTACGCCAAAACCACTTGGTGGACTCTCTGGAATCACCTGCCGGGCATGATAGAACCACCTCTCAGACGTGCCGGAACCACGTGCCGGACACGCCGGAACCACCTGCCGGACCTGCCTGAGCCAACTGTCGAGCACGCCGGAACCACATGCTCGACTCGCTGGAACCACATGCTGGACTTGGCAAAATCACCTGCCGGCTACGCCAGAACCAATTGGCGGACACTCCGGAATCCCCTGCCGGGCATGCCAGCACAACCTCTCAGAAGTGCCAGAAGCACGTGCCGGACAGGCCGGAACCATCTCCTGGACAGACCGGAAACACAGGAAACACTCGCCGGAACCACGTGCTTGACTCACCAGTCCCAACTGCTGGACACGCAAAAATCACCTGCCGGCTACACCAGAACCACTTGGTGGACTCTCTGGAATCACCTGCCGGGCATCATAGAACCACCTCTCAGACGTGCCGGAACAACGTGCCGGACACGCCGCATCCCCCTCCCCGTAAGACCGGAACCACCTGCCGGGCACGCCTGGACCACCTGCCGAGCACACCAGAACCACCTGCTTGACTCGCAGGACCCACATGCCTGACACGCCAAAATGAGCTGCCGGCTACGCCAGAACCACTTACCCGACACTCCGGAATCACCTGCCTGGCATGCCAGAACCACCTCTCACACGTGCCAGAAGCACGTGCCGGACATGCCGGAACGAACTATCGGACAGAACGGAACCACCTGCCAGACACGCCGGAACCACCTGCCGAACACGCCACAGCCAGCTGCTCGACTCGCCGGAACCACATGCCGGACAGGCCAATATCAACTGCTGGCTATGCCAGAACCACCTGGGGGACAGTCCGGAATCACCTGCCAGCCGTGGCGGAACCACCTCTCAGAAGTGCCAGAAGCACGTGCCGGACATGCCGGAACGACCTACTGGACAGACCAGAACCACCAGCCAGAAATGCCGGAAACACCTGCCGAGCACGCCGGAGCCACCTGCTCGACTCGCCGGAACCACCTGCCAGACAGGTCAAAATCAACAGCTGGCTATGCGAGAACCACCTGGCGGACAGTCCGGAATCACCTGCCGGGCATGCAATAACCACCTCTCAGACGTACCAGAATCACGTGCCGCACAAGCTGGAAACACGTCCTGGACAGACTGGAACCACCTGCCGGCCACGCCTGAACCACCTGCCGAGCACGACGGAACCACCTGCCGGACTCGCCAAAAACACCTGCGGGCTATGCCAGAACCACTTGGAGGACTCTCCGGGATGACCTGCCGGGCATGCTGGAACCACCTCTCAGACGTGCCAGAACCACGTGGCGGACTGTCCAGAATCGCCTGTTGGGCATGCGCAACCACCTCTGAGACGTACCAGAACCACGTCCCGTACACGCCGGAACCACCTACCGGACACACCGGAATCAGCTTTCGGGCATGCCGGAAGCACCTGCTCAACTCGCCTGACAAACCTGCCGGACACGCCAAAATCACCTGCCGGCTACGCCAAAACCACGTGGTGGACTCTCTGAATCACCTGCCGGGCATGATAGAACCACCTCTCAGACGTGCCGGAACCAATGCCGGACACGCCGGAACCACCTCCCGGACAGACCGGAACCCTCTGCCGGACCTGCCTGAACCAATTGTCGAGCACGCCGGAACCACATGCTCGACTCTCTGGAACCACATGCCGGACACGGCAAAATCACCTGCCGGCTACGCCAGAACCACTTGGCGAACACTCTGTAATCACCGGCCGGGCATGCCGGAACCACCTCTCGGACATGCCAGAACCACGTGCCAATGACACCGGAAGCACCTGCCGAGCACGCAGGAACCTCCTGCTCGACTCACCAGAACCACCTGCCGGAGACGCAAAAATCACCTGCCGTCTACGCCACAACCAGTTGGTGAACACTTCGCAATCACCTGCCGGGCATGCCAAAATCACCTGCCAACTACGCCAGAACCACTTGGTGAACACTCCGGAGTCACCTGCCGGGCATGGCGGAACCACCTCTCAGACATGCCGGAACCGCATGCCAATGACACCGGAAGCACCTGCCGAGCACGCCAGAACCACCTGCACGACTCGCCAAAACCACCTGCTGGACATGCCAAAATCACCTGCCGGCTACGCCAGAACCACTCGGCAGACACTCCGCAATCACCTGCCGGGCTTGCTGGAACCACCTGCCGGTCACGCCAACATCACCTGCCAGCTACGCCAGAACCACTTGGCGGACACTCCGGAAACACCTGTTGGGACAGCCGGAACCACCTCTCAGACGTGTCAGAATCATGTGCCTGAGATGCCGGAACCACTCCCCGAACACACCGAAACCACCTGCCAGACCCGCCTGAACACCCTGGCGAGCACGCCTGATCCACCTGCTCAACTAGCCGGAACCACCTTCCTGACACGCCGAAATCACCTGCCGGGTATACCAGAACCACTTGGTGGACACTCCGGAATCATCTGCCGGACATGCCAGAACCAGCTCTCAGACACACCAGAACCACGTGCCGGACACGCCGGAAGCACCTGCCGAGCATGCCGGACCCACCTGCTCGACTCGCCAGAAACACCTGCCGGACACGCCAAAATCACCTGTCGGGTACGCCAGATCCACCTGGCGGACACTCCGGAATCACCTGCCGCGCATGCCGGAACCACCACTCAGACGTGCCGGAAGCACGTGCCGGACACGCCGGAAACACATACCGGACAGACCGGAACCACCTGACAGACAAGCCGGAACCACCTGCTCGACTCGTAGGAACCACCCGCCAGACAGGCCAAAATCAACAGCTGGCTATGCGGGAACCACCTGGCCTACAGTCCGGAATGACCTGCCGTGCATGCAGAAGCCACCTCTCAGACGTAACGAAACCGTGTGCCGGACACGCTGGAACCACGTCCTGGACAGTCTGGAACCACCTTCCGGACACGCCTGGACCACCTGCCGAGCACGCCGGAACCACCTGCTCGACTCGCAGGACCCACGTGCCGGACACGCCAAAATGAACTGCCGGCTACAGCAGAACCACTTACCCGACACTCCGGAATCTCCTGCCTGGCATGCCAGAACCACCTCTCAGACGTGCCAGGAGCACGTGCCGGACATGCCGGAACGACCTATCGGACAGAACAGAACCACCTGCCAGACACGCCGGAACCACCTGCCGAACACACCACAGACAGCTGCTCGACTCGACGGAACCACCTGCCGGACACGCCAATATCAACTTCTGGCTATGCCAGAACCACCTGGGGGACAGTCCGGAATCACCTGCCCACCATGGCGGAACAACCTCTCAGATGTACCAGAACCACGTGCCGGACAACCTGGAAACACGTACTGGACAGACTGGAACCACCTGCCGGCCACGCCTGAACCACCTGCCGAGCATGACGGAACCACCTGCCGGACATGCCAAAATCACCTGCGGGCTATGCCAGAACCACTTGGAGGACTCTCCGGGATGACCTGCCGGGCATGCGCAACCACCTCTGAGACGTACCAGAACCACGTGCCGTACACGCCAGAACCACCTACCGGACACACCGGAATCACCCTTTGGGCATGCCGGAACCACATGTCAGATGTGCCAGAAACACGTGCCGGAGACGCCGGAAGCACCTGCCGAGCACGTCGGAACCACCTGCTCAAGTCGCCTGAACCACCTGCGGGACACGCCAAAATCACCTGCCGGCTACGCCAAAACCACTTGGTGGACTCTCTGGAATCACCTGCCGGGCATGATAGAACCACCTCTCAGACGTGCCGGAACCACGTGCCGGACACGCCGGAACCACCTGCCGGACCTGCCTGAGCCAACTGTCGAGCACGCCGGAACCACATGCTCGACTCGCTGGAACCACATGCTGGACTTGGCAAAATCACCTGCCGGCTACGCCAGAACCAATTGGCAGACACTCCGGAATCCCCTGCCGGGCATGCCAGCACAACCTCTCAGAAGTGCCAGAAGCACGTGCCGGACAGGCCGGAACCATCTCCTGGACAGACCGGAAACACAGGAAACACTCGCCGGAACCACGTGCTTGACTCACCAGTCCCAACTGCTGGACACGCAAAAATCACCTGCCGGCTACACCAGAACCACTTGGTGGACTCTCTGGAATCACCTGCCGGGCATCATAGAACCACCTCTCAGACGTGCCGGAACAACGTGCCGGACACGCCGCATCCCCCTCCCCGTAAGACCGGAACCACCTGCCGGGCACGCCTGGACCACCTGCCGAGCACACCAGAACCACCTGCTTGACTCGCAGGACCCACATGCCTGACACGCCAAAATGAGCTGCCGGCTACGCCAGAACCACTTACCCGACACTCCGGAATCACCTGCCTGGCATGCCAGAACCACCTCTCACACGTGCCAGAAGCACGTGCCGGACATGCCGGAACGAACTATCGGACAGAACGGAACCACCTGCCAGACACGCCGGAACCACCTGCCGAACACGCCACAGCCAGCTGCTCGACTCGCCGGAACCACATGCCGGACAGGCCAATATCAACTGCTGGCTATGCCAGAACCACCTGGGGGACAGTCCGGAATCACCTGCCAGCCGTGGCGGAACCACCTCTCAGAAGTGCCAGAAGCACGTGCCGGACATGCCGGAACGACCTACTGGACAGACCAGAACCACCAGCCAGAAATGCCGGAAACACCTGCCGAGCACGCCGGAGCCACCTGCTCGACTCGCCGGAACCACCTGCCAGACAGGTCAAAATCAACAGCTGGCTATGCGAGAACCACCTGGCGGACAGTCCGGAATCACCTGCCGGGCATGCAATAACCACCTCTCAGACGTACCAGAATCACGTGCCGCACAAGCTGGAAACACGTCCTGGACAGACTGGAACCACCTGCCGGCCACGCCTGAACCACCTGCCGAGCACGACGGAACCACCTGCCGGACTCGCCAAAAACACCTGCGGGCTATGCCAGAACCACTTGGAGGACTCTCCGGGATGACCTGCCGGGCATGCTGGAACCACCTCTCAGACGTGCCAGAACCACGTGGCGGACTGTCCAGAATCGCCTGTTGGGCATGCGCAACCACCTCTGAGACGTACCAGAACCACGTCCCGTACACGCCGGAACCACCTACCGGACACACCGGAATCAGCTTTCGGGCATGCCGGAAGCACCTGCTCAACTCGCCTGACAAACCTGCCGGACACGCCAAAATCACCTGCCGGCTACGCCAAAACCACGTGGTGGACTCTCTGAATCACCTGCCGGGCATGATAGAACCACCTCTCAGACGTGCCGGAACCAATGCCGGACACGCCGGAACCACCTCCCGGACAGACCGGAACCCTCTGCCGGACCTGCCTGAACCAATTGTCGAGCACGCCGGAACCACATGCTCGACTCTCTGGAACCACATGCCGGACATGGCAAAATCACCTGCCGGCTACGCCAGAACCACTTGGCGAACACTCTGTAATCACCGGCCGGGCATGCCGGAACCACCTCTCGGACATGCCAGAACCACGTGCCAATGACACCGGAAGCACCTGCCGAGCGCGCAGGAACCTCCTGCTCGACTCACCAGAACCACCTGCCGGAGACGCAAAAATCACCTGCCGTCTACGCCACAACCAGTTGGTGAACACTTCGCAATCACCTGCCGGGCATGCCAAAATCACCTGCCAACTACGCCAGAACCACTTGGTGAACACTCCGGAGTCACCTGCCGGGCATGGCGGAACCACCTCTCAGACATGCCGGAACCGCATGCCAATGACACCGGAAGCACCTGCCGAGCACGCCAGAACCACCTGCACGACTCGCCAAAACCACCTGCTGGACATGCCAAAATCACCTGCCGGCTACGCCAGAACCACTCGGCAGACACTCCGCAATCACCTGCCGGGCTTGCTGGAACCACCTGCCGGTCACGCCAACATCACCTGCCAGCTACGCCAGAACCACTTGGCGGACACTCCGGAAACACCTGTTGGGACAGCCGGAACCACCTCTCAGACGTGTCAGAATCATGTGCCTGAGATGCCGGAACCACTCCCCGAACACACCGAAACCACCTGCCAGACCCGCCTGAACACCCTGGCGAGCACGCCTGATCCACCTGCTCAACTAGCCGGAACCACCTTCCTGACACGCCGAAATCACCTGCCGGGTATACCAGAACCACTTGGTGGACACTCCGGAATCATCTGCCGGACATGCCAGAACCAGCTCTCAGACACACCAGAACCACGTGCCGGACACGCCGGAAGCACCTGCCGAGCATGCCGGACCCACCTGCTCGACTCGCCAGAAACACCTGCCGGACACGCCAAAATCACCTGTCGGGTACGCCAGATCCACCTGGCGGACACTCCGGAATCACCTGCCGCGCATGCCGGAACCACCACTCAGACGTGCCGGAAGCACGTGCCGGACACGCCGGAAACACATACCGGACAGACCGGAACCACCTGACAGACAAGCCGGAACCACCTGCTCGACTCGTAGGAACCACCCGCCAGACAGGCCAAAATCAACAGCTGGCTATGCGGGAACCACCTGGCCTACAGTCCGGAATGACCTGCCGTGCATGCAGAAGCCACCTCTCAGACGTAACGAAACCGTGTGCCGGACACGCTGGAACCACGTCCTGGACAGTCTGGAACCACCTTCCGGACACGCCTGGACCACCTGCCGAGCACGCCGGAACCACCTGCTCGACTCGCAGGACCCACGTGCCGGACACGCCAAAATGAACTGCCGGCTACAGCAGAACCACTTACCCGACACTCCGGAATCTCCTGCCTGGCATGCCAGAACCACCTCTCAGACGTGCCAGGAGCACGTGCCGGACATGCCGGAACAACCTATCGGACAGAACGGAACCACCTGCCAGACACGCCGGAACCACCTGCCGAACACACCACAGACAGCTGCTCGACTCGACGGAACCACCTGCCGGACACGCCAATATCAACTTCTGGCTATGCCAGAACCACCTGGGGGACAGTCCGGAATCACCTGCCCACCATGGCGGAACAACCTCTCAGATGTACCAGAACCACGTGCCGGACAACCTGGAAACACGTACTGGACAGACTGGAACCACCTGCCGGCCACGCCTGAACCACCTGCCGAGCATGACGGAACCACCTGCCGGACATGCCAAAATCACCTGCGGGCTATGCCAGAACCACTTGGAGGACTCTCCGGGATGACCTGCCGGGCATGCGCAACCACCTCTGAGACGTACCAGAACCACGTGCCGTACACGCCAGAACCACCTACCGGACACACCGGAATCACCCTTTGGGCATGCCGGAACCACATGTCAGATGTGCCAGAAACACGTGCCGGAGACGCCGGAAGCACCTGCCGAGCACGTCGGAACCACCTGCTCAAGTCGCCTGAACCACCTGCGGGACACGCCAAAATCACCTGCCGGCTACGCCAAAACCACTTGGTGGACTCTCTGGAATCACCTGCCGGGCATGATAGAACCACCTCTCAGACGTGCCGGAACCACGTGCCGGACACGCCGGAACCACCTGCCGGACCTGCCTGAGCCAACTGTCGAGCACGCCGGAACCACATGCTCGACTCGCTGGAACCACATGCTGGACTTGGCAAAATCACCTGCCGGCTACGCCAGAACCAATTGGCGGACACTCCGGAATCCCCTGCCGGGCATGCCAGCACAACCTCTCAGAAGTGCCAGAAGCACGTGCCGGACAGGCCGGAACCATCTCCTGGACAGACCGGAAACACAGGAAACACTCGCCGGAACCACGTGCTTGACTCACCAGTCCCAACTGCTGGACACGCAAAAATCACCTGCCGGCTACACCAGAACCACTTGGTGGACTCTCTGGAATCACCTGCCGGGCATCATAGAACCACCTCTCAGACGTGCTGGAACAACGTGCCGGACACGCCGCATCCCCCTCCCCGTAAGACCGGAACCACCTGCCGGGCACGCCTGGACCACCTGCCGAGCACACCAGAACCACCTGCTTGACTCGCAGGACCCACATGCCTGACACGCCAAAATGAGCTGCCGGCTATGCCAGAACCACTTACCCGACACTCCGGAATCACCTGCCTGGCATGCCAGAACCACCTCTCACACGTGCCAGAAGCACGTGCCGGACATGCCGGAACGAACTATCGGACAGAACGGAACCACCTGCCAGACACGCCGGAACCACCTGCCGAACACGCCACAGCCAGCTGCTCGACTCGCCGGAACCACATGCCGGACAGGCCAATATCAACTGCTGGCTATGCCAGAACCACCTGGGGGACAGTCCGGAATCACCTGCCAGCCGTGGCGGAACCACCTCTCAGAAGTGCCAGAAGCACGTGCCGGACATGCCGGAACGACCTACTGGACAGACCAGAACCACCAGCCAGAAATGCCGGAAACACCTGCCGAGCACACCGGAGCCACCTGCTCGACTCGCCGGAACCACCTGCCAGACAGGTCAAAATCAACAGCTGGCTATGCGAGAACCACCTGGCGGACAGTCCGGAATCACCTGCCGGGCATGCAATAACCACCTCTCAGACGTACCAGAATCACGTGCCGCACAAGCTGGAAACACGTCCTGGACAGACTGGAACCACCTGCCGGCCACGCCTGAACCACCTGCCGAGCACGACGGAACCACCTGCCGGACTCGCCAAAAACACCTGCGGGCTATGCCAGAACCACTTGGAGGACTCTCCGGGATGACCTGCCGGGCATGCTGGAACCACCTCTCAGACGTGCCAGAACCACGTGGCGGACTGTCCAGAATCGCCTGTTGGGCATGCGCAACCACCTCTGAGACGTACCAGAACCACGTCCCGTACACGCCGGAACCACCTACCGGACACACCGGAATCAGCTTTCGGGCATGCCGGAAGCACCTGCTCAACTCGCCTGACAAACCTGCCGGACACGCCAAAATCACCTGCCGGCTACGCCAAAACCACGTGGTGGACTCTCTGAATCACCTGCCGGGCATGATAGAACCACCTCTCAGACGTGCCGGAACCAATGCCGGACACGCCGGAACCACCTCCCGGACAGACCGGAACCCTCTGCCGGACCTGCCTGAACCAATTGTCGAGCACGCCGGAACCACATGCTCGACTCTCTGGAACCACATGCCGGACATGGCAAAATCACCTGCCGGCTACGCCAGAACCACTTGGCGAACACTCTGTAATCACCGGCCGGGCATGCCGGAACCACCTCTCGGACATGCCAGAACCACGTGCCAATGACACCGGAAGCACCTGCCGAGCACGCAGGAACCTCCTGCTCGACTCACCAGAACCACCTGCCGGAGACGCAAAAATCACCTGCCGTCTACGCCACAACCAGTTGGTGAACACTTCGCAATCACCTGCCGGGCATGCCAAAATCACCTGCCAACTACGCCAGAACCACTTGGTGAACACTCCGGAGTCACCTGCCGGGCATGGCGGAACCACCTCTCAGACATGCCGGAACCGCATGCCAATGACACCGGAAGCACCTGCCGAGCACGCCAGAACCACCTGCACGACTCGCCAAAACCACCTGCTGGACATGCCAAAATCACCTGCCGGCTACGCCAGAACCACTCGGCAGACACTCCGCAATCACCTGCCGGGCTTGCTGGAACCACCTGCCGGTCACGCCAACATCACCTGCCAGCTACGCCAGAACCACTTGGCGGACACTCCGGAAACACCTGTTGGGACAGCCGGAACCACCTCTCAGACGTGTCAGAATCATGTGCCTGAGATGCCGGAACCACTCCCCGAACACACCGAAACCACCTGCCAGACCCGCCTGAACACCCTGGCGAGCACGCCTGATCCACCTGCTCAACTAGCCGGAACCACCTTCCTGACACGCCGAAATCACCTGCCGGGTATACCAGAACCACTTGGTGGACACTCCGGAATCATCTGCCGGACATGCCAGAACCAGCTCTCAGACACACCAGAACCACGTGCCGGACACGCCGGAAGCACCTGCCGAGCATGCCGGACCCACCTGCTCGACTCGCCAGAAACACCTGCCGGACACGCCAAAATCACCTGTCGGGTACGCCAGATCCACCTGGCGGACACTCCGGAATCACCTGCCGCGCATGCCGGAACCACCACTCAGACGTGCCGGAAGCACGTGCCGGACACGCCGGAAACACATACCGGACAGACCGGAACCACCTGACAGACAAGCCGGAACCACCTGCTCGACTCGTAGGAACCACCCGCCAGACAGGCCAAAATCAACAGCTGGCTATGTGGGAACCACCTGGCCTACAGTCCGGAATGACCTGCCGTGCATGCAGAAGCCACCTCTCAGACGTAACGAAACCGTGTGCCGGACACGCTGGAACCACGTCCTGGACAGTCTGGAACCACCTTCCGGACACGCCTGGACCACCTGCCGAGCACGCCGGAACCACCTGCTCGACTCGCAGGACCCACGTGCCGGACACGCCAAAATGAACTGCCGGCTACAGCAGAACCACTTACCCGACACTCCGGAATCTCCTGCCTGGCATGCCAGAACCACCTCTCAGACGTGCCAGGAGCACGTGCCGGACATGCCGGAACGACCTATCGGACAGAACGGAACCACCTGCCAGACACGCCGGAACCACCTGCCGAACACACCACAGACAGCTGCTCGACTCGACGGAACCACCTGCCGGACACGCCAATATCAACTTCTGGCTATGCCAGAACCACCTGGGGGACAGTCCGGAATCACCTGCCCACCATGGCGGAACAACCTCTCAGATGTACCAGAACCACGTGCCGGACAACCTGGAAACACGTACTGGACAGACTGGAACCACCTGCCGGCCACGCCTGAACCACCTGCCGAGCATGACGGAACCACCTGCCGGACATGCCAAAATCACCTGCGGGCTATGCCAGAACCACTTGCAGGACTCTCCGGGATGACCTGCCGGGCATGCGCAACCACCTCTGAGACGTACCAGAACCACGAGCCGTACACGCCAGAACCACCTACCGGACACACCGGAATCACCCTTTGGGCATGCCGGAACCACATGTCAGATGTGCCAGAAACACGTGCCGGAGACGCCGGAAGCACCTGCCGAGCACGTCGGAACCACCTGCTCAAGTCGCCTGATCCACCTGCGGGACACGCCAAAATCACCTGCCGGCTACGCCAAAACCACTTGGTGGACTCTCTGGAATCACCTGCCGGGCATGATAGAACCACCTCTCAGACGTGCCGGAACCACGTGCCGGACACGCCGGAACCACCTGCCGGACCTGCCTGAGCCAACTGTCGAGCACGCCGGAACCACATGCTCGACTCGCTGGAACCACATGCTGGACTTGGCAAAATCACCTGCCGGCTACGCCAGAACCAATTGGCGGACACTCCGGAATCCCCTGCCGGGCATGCCAGCACAACCTCTCAGAAGTGCCAGAAGCACGTGCCGGACAGGCCGGAACCATCTCCTGGACAGACCGGAAACACAGGAAACACTCGCCGGAACCACGTGCTTGACTCACCAGTCCCAACTGCTGGACACGCAAAAATCACCTGCCGGCTACACCAGAACCACTTGGTGGACTCTCTGGAATCACCTGCCGGGCATCATAGAACCACCTCTCAGACGTGCCGGAACAACGTGCCGGACACGCCGCATCCCCCTCCCCGTAAGACCGGAACCACCTGCCGGGCACGCCTGGACCACCTGCCGAGCACACCAGAACCACCTGCTTGACTCGCAGGACCCACATGCCTGACACGCCAAAATGAGCTGCCGGCTACGCCAGAACCACTTACCCGACACTCCGGAATCACCTGCCTGGCATGCCAGAACCACCTCTCACACGTGCCAGAAGCACGTGCCGGACATGCCGGAACGAACTATCGGACAGAACGGAACCACCTGCCAGACACGCCGGAACCACCTGCCGAACACGCCACAGCCAGCTGCTCGACTCGCCGGAACCACATGCCGGACAGGCCAATATCAACTGCTGGCTATGCCAGAACCACCTGGGGGACAGTCCGGAATCACCTGCCAGCCGTGGCGGAACCACCTCTCAGAAGTGCCAGAAGCACGTGCCGGACATGCCGGAACGACCTACTGGACAGACCAGAACCACCAGCCAGAAATGCCGGAAACACCTGCCGAGCACGCCGGAGCCACCTGCTCGACTCGCCGGAACCACCTGCCAGACAGGTCAAAATCAACAGCTGGCTATGCGAGAACCACCTGGCGGACAGTCCGGAATCACCTGCCGGGCATGCAATAACCACCTCTCAGACGTACCAGAATCACGTGCCGCACAAGCTGGAAACACGTCCTGGACAGACTGGAACCACCTGCCGGCCACGCCTGAACCACCTGCCGAGCACGACGGAACCACCTGCCGGACTCGCCAAAAACACCTGCGGGCTATGCCAGAACCACTTGGAGGACTCTCCGGGATGACCTGCCGGGCATGCTGGAACCACCTCTCAGACGTGCCAGAACCACGTGGCGGACTGTCCAGAATCGCCTGTTGGGCATGCGCAACCACCTCTGAGACGTACCAGAACCACGTCCCGTACACGCCGGAACCACCTACCGGACACACCGGAATCAGCTTTCGGGCATGCCGGAAGCACCTGCTCAACTCGCCTGACAAACCTGCCGGACACGCCAAAATCACCTGCCGGCTACGCCAAAACCACGTGGTGGACTCTCTGAATCACCTGCCGGGCATGATAGAACCACCTCTCAGACGTGCCGGAACCAATGCCGGACACGCCGGAACCACCTCCCGGACAGACCGGAACCCTCTGCCGGACCTGCCTGAACCAATTGTCGAGCACGCCGGAACCACATGCTCGACTCTCTGGAACCACATGCCGGACATGGCAAAATCACCTGCCGGCTACGCCAGAACCACTTGGCGAACACTCTGTAATCACCGGCCGGGCATGCCGTAACCACCTCTCGGACATGCCAGAACCACGTGCCAATGACACCGGAAGCACCTGCCGAGCACGCAGGAACCTCCTGCTCGACTCACCAGAACCACCTGCCGGAGACGCAAAAATCACCTGCCGTCTACGCCACAACCAGTTGGTGAACACTTCGCAATCACCTGCCGGGCATGCCAAAATCACCTGCCAACTACGCCAGAACCACTTGGTGAACACTCCGGAGTCACCTGCCGGGCATGGCGGAACCACCTCTCAGACATGCCGGAACCGCATGCCAATGACACCGGAAGCACCTGCCGAGCACGCCAGAACCACCTGCACGACTCGCCAAAACCACCTGCTGGACATGCCAAAATCACCTGCCGGCTACGCCAGAACCACTCGGCAGACACTCCGCAATCACCTGCCGGGCTTGCTGGAACCACCTGCCGGTCACGCCAACATCACCTGCCAGCTACGCCAGAACCACTTGGCGGACACTCCGGAAACACCTGTTGGGACAGCCGGAACCACCTCTCAGACGTGTCAGAATCATGTGCCTGAGATGCCGGAACCACTCCCCGAACACACCGAAACCACCTGCCAGACCCGCCTGAACACCCTGGCGAGCACGCCTGATCCACCTGCTCAACTAGCCGGAACCACCTTCCTGACACGCCGAAATCACCTGCCGGGTATACCAGAACCACTTGGTGGACACTCCGGAATCATCTGCCGGACATGCCAGAACCAGCTCTCAGACACACCAGAACCACGTGCCGGACACGCCGGAAGCACCTGCCGAGCATGCCGGACCCACCTGCTCGACTCGCCAGAAACACCTGCCGGACACGCCAAAATCACCTGTCGGGTACGCCAGATCCACCTGGCGGACACTCCGGAATCACCTGCCGCGCATGCCGGAACCACCACTCAGACGTGCCGGAAGCACGTGCCGGACACGCCGGAAACACATACCGGACAGACCGGAACCACCTGACAGACAAGCCGGAACCACCTGCTCGACTCGTAGGAACCACCCGCCAGACAGGCCAAAATCAACAGCTGGCTATGCGGGAACCACCTGGCCTACAGTCCGGAATGACCTGCCGTGCATGCAGAAGCCACCTCTCAGACGTAACGAAACCGTGTGCCGGACACGCTGGAACCACGTCCTGGACAGTCTGGAACCACCTTCCGGACACGCCTGGACCACCTGCCGAGCACGCCGGAACCACCTGCTCGACTCGCAGGACCCACGTGCCGGACACGCCAAAATGAACTGCCGGCTACAGCAGAACCACTTACCCGACACTCCGGAATCTCCTGCCTGGCATGCCAGAACCACCTCTCAGACGTGCCAGGAGCACGTGCCGGACATGCCGGAACGACCTATCGGACAGAACGGAACCACCTGCCAGACACGCCGGAACCACCTGCCGAACACACCACAGACAGCTGCTCGACTCGACGGAACCACCTGCCGGACACGCCAATATCAACTTCTGGCTATGCCAGAACCACCTGGGGGACAGTCCGGAATCACCTGCCCACCATGGCGGAACAACCTCTCAGATGTACCAGAACCACGTGCCGGACAACCTGGAAACACGTACTGGACAGACTGGAACCACCTGCCGGCCACGCCTGAACCACCTGCCGAGCATGACGGAACCACCTGCCGGACATGCCAAAATCACCTGCGGGCTATGCCAGAACCACTTGGAGGACTCTCCGGGATGACCTGCCGGGCATGCGCAACCACCTCTGAGACGTACCAGAACCACGTGCCGTACACGCCAGAACCACCTACCGGACACACCGGAATCACCCTTTGGGCATGCCGGAACCACATGTCAGATGTGCCAGAAACACGTGCCGGAGACGCCTGAAGCACCTGCCGAGCACGTCGGAACCACCTGCTCAAGTCGCCTGAACCACCTGCGGGACACGCCAAAATCACCTGCCGGCTACGCCAAAACCACTTGGTGGACTCTCTGGAATCACCTGCCGGGCATGATAGAACCACCTCTCAGACGTGCCGGAACCACGTGCCGGACACGCCGGAACCACCTGCCGGACCTGCCTGAGCCAACTGTCGAGCACGCCGGAACCACATGCTCGACTCGCTGGAACCACATGCTGGACTTGGCAAAATCACCTGCCGGCTACGCCAGAACCAATTGGCGGACACTCCGGAATCCCCTGCCGGGCATGCCAGCACAACCTCTCAGAAGTGCCAGAAGCACGTGCCGGACAGGCCGGAACCATCTCCTGGACAGACCGGAAACACAGGAAACACTCGCCGGAACCACGTGCTTGACTCACCAGTCCCAACTGCTGGACACGCAAAAATCACCTGCCGGCTACACCAGAACCACTTGGTGGACTCTCTGGAATCACCTGCCGGGCATCATAGAACCACCTCTCAGACGTGCCGGAACAACGTGCCGGACACGCCGCATCCCCCTCCCCGTAAGACCGGAACCACCTGCCGGGCACGCCTGGACCACCTGCCGAGCACACCAGAACCACCTGCTTGACTCGCAGGACCCACATGCCTGACACGCCAAAATGAGCTGCCGGCTATGCCAGAACCACTTACCCGACACTCCGGAATCACCTGCCTGGCATGCCAGAACCACCTCTCACACGTGCCAGAAGCACGTGCCGGACATGCCGGAACGAACTATCGGACAGAACGGAACCACCTGCCAGACACGCCGGAACCACCTGCCGAACACGCCACAGCCAGCTGCTCGACTCGCCGGAACCACATGCCGGACAGGCCAATATCAACTGCTGGCTATGCCAGAACCACCTGGGGGACAGTCCGGAATCACCTGCCAGCCGTGGCGGAACCACCTCTCAGAAGTGCCAGAAGCACGTGCCGGACATGCCGGAACGACCTACTGGACAGACCAGAACCACCAGCCAGACATGCCGGAAACACCTGCCGAGCACGCCGGAGCCACCTGCTCGACTCGCCGGAACCACCTGCCAGACAGGTCAAAATCAACAGCTGGCTATGCGAGAACCACCTGGCGGACAGTCCGGAATCACCTGCCGGGCATGCAATAACCACCTCTCAGACGTACCAGAATCACGTGCCGCACAAGCTGGAAACACGTCCTGGACAGACTGGAACCACCTGCCGGCCACGCCTGAACCACCTGCCGAGCACGACGGAACCACCTGCCGGACTCGCCAAAAACACCTGCGGGCTATGCCAGAACCACTTGGAGGACTCTCCGGGATGACCTGCCGGGCATGCTGGAACCACCTCTCAGACGTGCCAGAACCACGTGGCGGACTGTCCAGAATCGCCTGTTGGGCATGCGCAACCACCTCTGAGACGTACCAGAACCACGTCCCGTACACGCCGGAACCACCTACCGGACACACCGGAATCAGCTTTCGGGCATGCCGGAAGCACCTGCTCAACTCGCCTGACAAACCTGCCGGACACGCCAAAATCACCTGCCGGCTACGCCAAAACCACGTGGTGGACTCTCTGAATCACCTGCCGGGCATGATAGAACCACCTCTCAGACGTGCCGGAACCAATGCCGGACACGCCGGAACCACCTCCCGGACAGACCGGAACCCTCTGCCGGACCTGCCTGAACCAATTGTCGAGCACGCCGGAACCACATGCTCGACTCTCTGGAACCACATGCCGGACACGGCAAAATCACCTGCCGGCTACGCCAGAACCACTTGGCGAACACTCTGTAATCACCGGCCGGGCATGCCGGAACCACCTCTCGGACATGCCAGAACCACGTGCCAATGACACCGGAAGCACCTGCCGAGCACGCAGGAACCTCCTGCTCGACTCACCAGAACCACCTGCCGGAGACGCAAAAATCACCTGCCGTCTACGCCACAACCAGTTGGTGAACACTTCGCAATCACCTGCCGGGCATGCCAAAATCAACTGCCAACTACGCCAGAACCACTTGGTGAACACTCCGGAGTCACCTGCCGGGCATGGCGGAACCACCTCTCAGACATGCCGGAACCGCATGCCAATGACACCGGAAGCACCTGCCGAGCACGCCAGAACCACCTGCACGACTCGCCAAAACCACCTGCTGGACATGCCAAAATCACCTGCCGGCTACGCCAGAACCACTCGGCAGACACTCCGCAATCACCTGCCGGGCTTGCTGGAACCACCTGCCGGTCACGCCAACATCACCTGCCAGCTACGCCAGAACCACTTGGCGGACACTCCGGAAACACCTGTTGGGACAGCCGGAACCACCTCTCAGACGTGTCAGAATCATGTGCCTGAGATGCCGGAACCACTCCCCGAACACACCGAAACCACCTGCCAGACCCGCCTGAACACCCTGGCGAGCACGCCTGATCCACCTGCTCAACTAGCCGGAACCACCTTCCTGACACGCCGAAATCACCTGCCGGGTATACCAGAACCACTTGGTGGACACTCCGGAATCATCTGCCGGACATGCCAGAACCAGCTCTCAGACACACCAGAACCACGTGCCGGACACGCCGGAAGCACCTGCCGAGCATGCCGGACCCACCTGCTCGACTCGCCAGAAACACCTGCCGGACACGCCAAAATCACCTGTCGGGTACGCCAGATCCACCTGGCGGACACTCCGGAATCACCTGCCGCGCATGCCGGAACCACCACTCAGACGTGCCGGAAGCACGTGCCGGACACGCCGGAAACACATACCGGACAGACCGGAACCACCTGACAGACAAGCCGGAACCACCTGCTCGACTCGTAGGAACCACCCGCCAGACAGGCCAAAATCAACAGCTGGCTATGCGGGAACCACCTGGCCTACAGTCCGGAATGACCTGCCGTGCATGCAGAAGCCACCTCTCAGACGTAACGAAACCGTGTGCCGGACACGCTGGAACCACGTCCTGGACAGTCTGGAACCACCTTCCGGACACGCCTGGACCACCTGCCGAGCACGCCGGAACCACCTGCTCGACTCGCAGGACCCACGTGCCGGACACGCCAAAATGAACTGCCGGCTACAGCAGAACCACTTACCCGACACTCCGGAATCTCCTGCCTGTCATGCCAGAACCACCTCTCAGACGTGCCAGGAGCACGTGCCGGACATGCCGGAACGACCTATCGGACAGAACGGAACCACCTGCCAGACACGCCGGAACCACCTGCCGAACACACCACAGACAGCTGCTCGACTCGACGGAACCACCTGCCGGACACGCCAATATCAACTTCTGGCTATGCCAGAACCACCTGGGGGACAGTCCGGAATCACCTGCCCACCATGGCGGAACAACCTCTCAGATGTACCAGAACCACGTGCCGGACAACCTGGAAACACGTACTGGACAGACTGGAACCACCTGCCGGCCACGCCTGAACCACCTGCCGAGCATGACGGAACCACCTGCCGGACATGCCAAAATCACCTGCGGGCTATGCCAGAACCACTTGCAGGACTCTCCGGGATGACCTGCCGGGCATGCGCAACCACCTCTGAGACGTACCAGAACCACGTGCCGTACACGCCAGAACCACCTACCGGACACACCGGAATCACCCTTTGGGCATGCCGGAACCACATGTCAGATGTGCCAGAAACACGTGCCGGAGACGCCGGAAGCACCTGCCGAGCACGTCAGAACCACCTGCTCAAGTCGCCTGATCCACCTGCGGGACACGCCAAAATCACCTGCCGGCTACGCCAAAACCACTTGGTGGACTCTCTGGAATCACCTGCCGGGCATGATAGAACCACCTCTCAGACGTGCCGGAACCACGTGCCGGACACGCCGGAACCACCTGCCGGACCTGCCTGAGCCAACTGTCGAGCACGCCGGAACCACATGCTCGACTCGCTGGAACCACATGCTGGACTTGGCAAAATCACCTGCCGGCTACGCCAGAACCAATTGGCGGACACTCCGGAATCCCCTGCCGGGCATGCCAGCACAACCTCTCAGAAGTGCCAGAAGCACGTGCCGGACAGGCCGGAACCATCTCCTGGACAGACCGGAAACACAGGAAACACTCGCCGGAACCACGTGCTTGACTCACCAGTCCCAACTGCTGGACACGCAAAAATCACCTGCCGGCTACACCAGAACCACTTGGTGGACTCTCTGGAATCACCTGCCGGGCATCATAGAACCACCTCTCAGACGTGCCGGAACAACGTGCCGGACACGTCGCATCCCCCTCCCCGTAAGACCGGAACCACCAGCCGGGCACGCCTGGACCACCTGCCGAGCACACCAGAACCACCTGCTTGACTCGCAGGACCCACATGCCTGACACGCCAAAATGAGCTGCCGGCTACGCCAGAACCACTTACCCGACACTCCGGAATCACCTGCCTGGCATGCCAGAACCACCTCTCACACGTGCCAGAAGCACGTGCCGGACATGCCGGAACGAACTATCGGACAGAACGGAACCACCTGCCAGACACGCCGGAACCACCTGCCGAACACGCCACAGCCAGCTGCTCGACTCGCCGGAACCACATGCCGGACAGGCCAATATCAACTGCTGGCTATGCCAGAACCACCTGGGGGACAGTCCGGAATCACCTGCCAGCCGTGGCGGAACCACCTCTCAGAAGTGCCAGAAGCACGTGCCGGACATGCCGGAACGACCTACTGGACAGACCAGAACCACCAGCCAGAAATGCCGGAAACACCTGCCGAGCACGCCGGAGCCACCTGCTCGACTCGCCGGAACCACCTGCCAGACAGGTCAAAATCAACAGCTGGCTATGCGAGAACCACCTGGCGGACAGTCCGGAATCACCTGCCGGGCATGCAATAACCACCTCTCAGACGTACCAGAATCACGTGCCGCACAAGCTGGAAACACGTCCTGGACAGACTGGAACCACCTGCCGGCCACGCCTGAACCACCTGCCGAGCACGACGGAACCACCTGCCGGACTCGCCAAAAACACCTGCGGGCTATGCCAGAACCACTTGGAGGACTCTCCGGGATGACCTGCCGGGCATGCTGGAACCACCTCTCAGACGTGCCAGAACCACGTGGCGGACTGTCCAGAATCGCCTGTTGGGCATGCGCAACCACCTCTGAGACGTACCAGAACCACGTGCCGTACACGCCGGAACCACCTACCGGACACACCGGAATCAGCTTTCGGGCATGCCGGAAGCACCTGCTCAACTCGCCTGAAAAACCTGCCGGACACGCCAAAATCACCTGCCGGCTACGCCAAAACCACGTGGTGGACTCTCTGAATCACCTGCCGGGCATGATAGAACCACCTCTCAGACGTGCCGGAACCAATGCCGGACACGCCGGAACCACCTCCCGGACAGACCGGAACCCTCTGCCGGACCTGCCTGAACCAATTGTCGAGCACGCCGGAACCACATGCTCGACTCTCTGGAACCACATGCCGGACATGGCAAAATCACCTGCCGGCTACGCCAGAACCACTTGGCGAACACTCTGTAATCACCGGCCGGGCATGCCGGAACCACCTCTCGGACATGCCAGAACCACGTGCCAATGACACCGGAAGCACCTGCCGAGCACGCAGGAACCTCCTGCTCGACTCACCAGAACCACCTGCCGGAGACGCAAAAATCACCTGCCGTCTACGCCACAACCAGTTGGTGAACACTTCGCAATCACCTGCCGGGCTTGCTGGAACCACCTGCCGGTCATGCCAAAATCACCTGCCAACTACGCCGGAACCACTTGGCGGACACTGCAGAAACACCTGTCGGGCCGGCCGGAACGACATCTGAGACGTGACAGAACCATGTGCATGAGATGCCGGAACCACAGCCCGAACACACCGAAACCACCTACCAGACATGCCGGAACCACCTGCTCGACTCGCCCGAATCACGTACCTCACACGCCAAAATCACCTGCCGGGCATGCCAGAAGCACTTGACGGACACTCCGGAATCTCTGCCGGACATGCCAGAACCAGCTCTCAGACACACCAGAACCACGTGCCAGAGACGCTGGAACCACGTCCTGGACAGACTGGAACCACCTGCCGGACACGCCTGGACCACCTGCCGAGCACGCCGGAACCACCTGCTCGACTTTCAGTACCCACGTGCCGGACACGCCAAAAGGAACTGCCGGCTACACCAGAACCACTTACACGACACTCCTGAATCACCTGCCCGGCATGCCGGAACCACCTCTCAGACATGCCAGAACCACGTGACAATGACACCGGAAGCACCACTCGAGCACGCCGGAACCACCTGTTCGACTCGCCGGAACCAAGTACCTGACAGGACAAAATCACCTGCCGGGTATGCCAGAACCACTTGGTGGACACTCCAGAATCACCTGCCGGGCTTGCTGGAACCAGCTGCCGGTCACGCCAACATCACCTGCCAGCTACACCAGAACCACTTGGCAGACAGTCCAGAAACACCTGTCGGGCCGGCCGGAACCACCTCTCAAACGTGCCATTACCATGTGCCTGAGATTCCTGAACCACACCCAGAACACACCGAAACCACCTGCCAGACCCGCCTGAACCCCCTGGCGAGCACGCCTGATCCACCTGCTCAAGTAGCCGGAACCACCTTCCTGACACGCCAAAATCACCTGCCAGGTATACCAGAACCACTTGGTGGACACTCCGGAATCATCTGCCGGACATGCCAGAACCAGCTCTCAGACACACCAGAACCACGTGCCTGAGACGCCGGAAGCACCAGCTGAGCATGCCTGAGCCACCTGCTCGACTCGCAAGAAACACCTGTCGGACATGCCAAAATCACCTGCCGGGTACGCCAGAAACACTTGGCGGACACTCCGGAATCACCTGTCGGGCATGCCGGAACCACCTCTCAGACTTGCCAGAACCATGTTCTGTTCACGCCGGTACCACCTGCCGAGTATACCGGAACCAGCTGATCCACTCCTCAGAACCACCTAGTTGACACGCCAAAATCAACTGCCGGCTATGCCAGAACCACTCGGCAGACACTCCGGAATCACATGCCAGGCGTTCCGGAACTACCTCTCAGAGGTGCCAGAACCACATGCCGGAGACTCCTGAATCACCTGCCGGGCATGCCGGAACCACCTCTCAGAGGTGCCAGAACCACATGCCGGACACTCCGGAATCACCTGCCGGGCATGCCGGAACCATCTCTCTGACGTGCCACAACCACATGCCGGAGAGACCGGAAGCACCTGCCGAGCTCGCCGGAACCACCTGCTGGACATGCCGGAACCACCTGCCTCACAGGCCAAAATCATATGCCGGCTACGCCAAAACCACTTGGTGGACACTCCAGAATCACCTTGCGGGCATGCCGGAACCACGTCATGGACAGACGGCAAACACCTGCCGGACCTGCCGGAACCACCTGCCGAGCACGCCGGAACCACCTGCTCGACTCACCAGAGCCACCTGCCGGACACACCAGAAACACCTGCGGGTTACGCCACAACCACCTGTCGGACACTCCGGAATCACCTGCCGGGCATGCTGGAACCACCTCTCAGAGGTGCCAAAACCACATGCTGGAGACGGCGGAAGCACATGCCGAGAATGCCGGAAGTTCCTTATCCACTCCACAGGACCACCTGCCGGACACACCGATATCACCTGCCGGCTACGCCAGAACCACTTGGCGGACACTCCAGAATCACCTGCCGGGCATGCCAGCACAACCTCTCAGAAGTGCCAGAAGCACGTGCCGGACAGGCCGGAACCATCTCCCGGACAGACCGGAAACACAGGAAACACTCGCCGGAACCACCTGCTTGACTCACCGGTCCCACCTGCCGGACACACAGAAATCACCTGCTGGACAGACCGGAACCACCTGCCGCACATGCCGGAACCACCGGCTCGACTCGCCGGAACCACCGCCGGACATGCAAAATCACCTGCCGGCTACGCCAGAACCACTTGGCGAACACTCCGGAATCACCTGCCGGGCATGCCGGAACCACCTCTCGGACATGCCAGAACCACGTGCCAATGACACCGGAAGCACCTGCCGAGCACGCAGGAACCTCCTGCTCGACTCACCAGAACCACCTGCCGGAGACGCAAAAATCACCTGCCGTCTACGCCACAACCAGTTGGTGAACACTTCGCAATCACCTGCCGGGCATGCCAAAATCAACTGCCAACTACGCCAGAACCACTTGGTGAACACTCCGGAGTCACCTGCCGGGCATGGCGGAACCACCTCTCAGACATGCCGGAACCGCATGCCAATGACACCGGAAGCACCTGCCGAGCACGCCAGAACCACCTGCACGACTCGCCAAAACCACCTGCTGGACATGCCAAAATCACCTGCCGGCTACGCCAGAACCACTCGGCAGACACTCCGCAATCACCTGCCGGGCTTGCTGGAACCACCTGCCGGTCACGCCAACATCACCTGCCAGCTACGCCAGAACCACTTGGCGGACACTCCGGAAACACCTGTTGGGACAGCCGGAACCACCTCTCAGACGTGTCAGAATCATGTGCCTGAGATGCCGGAACCACTCCCCGAACACACCGAAACCACCTGCCAGACCCGCCTGAACACCCTGGCGAGCACGCCTGATCCACCTGCTCAACTAGCCGGAACCACCTTCCTGACACGCCGAAATCACCTGCCGGGTATACCAGAACCACTTGGTGGACACTCCGGAATCATCTGCCGGACATGCCAGAACCAGCTCTCAGACACACCAGAACCACGTGCCGGACACGCCGGAAGCACCTGCCGAGCATGCCGGACCCACCTGCTCGACTCGCCAGAAACACCTGCCGGACACGCCAAAATCACCTGTCGGGTACGCCAGATCCACCTGGCGGACACTCCGGAATCACCTGCCGCGCATGCCGGAACCACCACTCAGACGTGCCGGAAGCACGTGCCGGACACGCCGGAAACACATACCGGACAGACCGGAACCACCTGACAGACAAGCCGGAACCACCTGCTCGACTCGTAGGAACCACCCGCCAGACAGGCCAAAATCAACAGCTGGCTATGCGGGAACCACCTGGCCTACAGTCCGGAATGACCTGCCGTGCATGCAGAAGCCACCTCTCAGACGTAACGAAACCGTGTGCCGGACACGCTGGAACCACGTCCTGGACAGTCTGGAACCACCTTCCGGACACGCCTGGACCACCTGCCGAGCACGCCGGAACCACCTGCTCGACTCGCAGGACCCACGTGCCGGACACGCCAAAATGAACTGCCGGCTACAGCAGAACCACTTACCCGACACTCCGGAATCTCCTGCCTGTCATGCCAGAACCACCTCTCAGACGTGCCAGGAGCACGTGCCGGACATGCCGGAACGACCTATCGGACAGAACGGAACCACCTGCCAGACACGCCGGAACCACCTGCCGAACACACCACAGACAGCTGCTCGACTCGACGGAACCACCTGCCGGACACGCCAATATCAACTTCTGGCTATGCCAGAACCACCTGGGGGACAGTCCGGAATCACCTGCCCACCATGGCGGAACAACCTCTCAGATGTACCAGAACCACGTGCCGGACAACCTGGAAACACGTACTGGACAGACTGGAACCACCTGCCGGCCACGCCTGAACCACCTGCCGAGCATGACGGAACCACCTGCCGGACATGCCAAAATCACCTGCGGGCTATGCCAGAACCACTTGCAGGACTCTCCGGGATGACCTGCCGGGCATGCGCAACCACCTCTGAGACGTACCAGAACCACGTGCCGTACACGCCAGAACCACCTACCGGACACACCGGAATCACCCTTTGGGCATGCCGGAACCACATGTCAGATGTGCCAGAAACACGTGCCGGAGACGCCGGAAGCACCTGCCGAGCACGTCAGAACCACCTGCTCAAGTCGCCTGATCCACCTGCGGGACACGCCAAAATCACCTGCCGGCTACGCCAAAACCACTTGGTGGACTCTCTGGAATCACCTGCCGGGCATGATAGAACCACCTCTCAGACGTGCCGGAACCACGTGCCGGACACGCCGGAACCACCTGCCGGACCTGCCTGAGCCAACTGTCGAGCACGCCGGAACCACATGCTCGACTCGCTGGAACCACATGCTGGACTTGGCAAAATCACCTGCCGGCTACGCCAGAACCAATTGGCGGACACTCCGGAATCCCCTGCCGGGCATGCCAGCACAACCTCTCAGAAGTGCCAGAAGCACGTGCCGGACAGGCCGGAACCATCTCCTGGACAGACCGGAAACACAGGAAACACTCGCCGGAACCACGTGCTTGACTCACCAGTCCCAACTGCTGGACACGCAAAAATCACCTGCCGGCTACACCAGAACCACTTGGTGGACTCTCTGGAATCACCTGCCGGGCATCATAGAACCACCTCTCAGACGTGCCGGAACAACGTGCCGGACACGTCGCATCCCCCTCCCCGTAAGACCGGAACCACCAGCCGGGCACGCCTGGACCACCTGCCGAGCACACCAGAACCACCTGCTTGACTCGCAGGACCCACATGCCTGACACGCCAAAATGAGCTGCCGGCTACGCCAGAACCACTTACCCGACACTCCGGAATCACCTGCCTGGCATGCCAGAACCACCTCTCACACGTGCCAGAAGCACGTGCCGGACATGCCGGAACGAACTATCGGACAGAACGGAACCACCTGCCAGACACGCCGGAACCACCTGCCGAACACGCCACAGCCAGCTGCTCGACTCGCCGGAACCACATGCCGGACAGGCCAATATCAACTGCTGGCTATGCCAGAACCACCTGGGGGACAGTCCGGAATCACCTGCCAGCCGTGGCGGAACCACCTCTCAGAAGTGCCAGAAGCACGTGCCGGACATGCCGGAACGACCTACTGGACAGACCAGAACCACCAGCCAGAAATGCCGGAAACACCTGCCGAGCACGCCGGAGCCACCTGCTCGACTCGCCGGAACCACCTGCCAGACAGGTCAAAATCAACAGCTGGCTATGCGAGAACCACCTGGCGGACAGTCCGGAATCACCTGCCGGGCATGCAATAACCACCTCTCAGACGTACCAGAATCACGTGCCGCACAAGCTGGAAACACGTCCTGGACAGACTGGAACCACCTGCCGGCCACGCCTGAACCACCTGCCGAGCACGACGGAACCACCTGCCGGACTCGCCAAAAACACCTGCGGGCTATGCCAGAACCACTTGGAGGACTCTCCGGGATGACCTGCCGGGCATGCTGGAACCACCTCTCAGACGTGCCAGAACCACGTGGCGGACTGTCCAGAATCGCCTGTTGGGCATGCGCAACCACCTCTGAGACGTACCAGAACCACGTGCCGTACACGCCGGAACCACCTACCGGACACACCGGAATCAGCTTTCGGGCATGCCGGAAGCACCTGCTCAACTCGCCTGAAAAACCTGCCGGACACGCCAAAATCACCTGCCGGCTACGCCAAAACCACGTGGTGGACTCTCTGAATCACCTGCCGGGCATGATAGAACCACCTCTCAGACGTGCCGGAACCAATGCCGGACACGCCGGAACCACCTCCCGGACAGACCGGAACCCTCTGCCGGACCTGCCTGAACCAATTGTCGAGCACGCCGGAACCACATGCTCGACTCTCTGGAACCACATGCCGGACATGGCAAAATCACCTGCCGGCTACGCCAGAACCACTTGGCGAACACTCTGTAATCACCGGCCGGGCATGCCGGAACCACCTCTCGGACATGCCAGAACCACGTGCCAATGACACCGGAAGCACCTGCCGAGCACGCAGGAACCTCCTGCTCGACTCACCAGAACCACCTGCCGGAGACGCAAAAATCACCTGCCGTCTACGCCACAACCAGTTGGTGAACACTTCGCAATCACCTGCCGGGCTTGCTGGAACCACCTGCCGGTCATGCCAAAATCACCTGCCAACTACGCCGGAACCACTTGGCGGACACTGCAGAAACACCTGTCGGGCCGGCCGGAACGACATCTGAGACGTGACAGAACCATGTGCATGAGATGCCGGAACCACAGCCCGAACACACCGAAACCACCTACCAGACATGCCGGAACCACCTGCTCGACTCGCCCGAATCACGTACCTCACACGCCAAAATCACCTGCCGGGCATGCCAGAAGCACTTGACGGACACTCCGGAATCTCTGCCGGACATGCCAGAACCAGCTCTCAGACACACCAGAACCACGTGCCAGAGACGCTGGAACCACGTCCTGGACAGACTGGAACCACCTGCCGGACACGCCTGGACCACCTGCCGAGCACGCCGGAACCACCTGCTCGACTTTCAGTACCCACGTGCCGGACACGCCAAAAGGAACTGCCGGCTACACCAGAACCACTTACACGACACTCCTGAATCACCTGCCCGGCATGCCGGAACCACCTCTCAGACATGCCAGAACCACGTGACAATGACACCGGAAGCACCACTCGAGCACGCCGGAACCACCTGTTCGACTCGCCGGAACCAAGTACCTGACAGGACAAAATCACCTGCCGGGTATGCCAGAACCACTTGGTGGACACTCCAGAATCACCTGCCGGGCTTGCTGGAACCAGCTGCCGGTCACGCCAACATCACCTGCCAGCTACACCAGAACCACTTGGCAGACAGTCCAGAAACACCTGTCGGGCCGGCCGGAACCACCTCTCAAACGTGCCATTACCATGTGCCTGAGATTCCTGAACCACACCCAGAACACACCGAAACCACCTGCCAGACCCGCCTGAACCCCCTGGCGAGCACGCCTGATCCACCTGCTCAACTAGCCGGAACCACCTTCCTGACACGCCAAAATCACCTGCCAGGTATACCAGAACCACTTGGTGGACACTCCGGAATCATCTGCCGGACATGCCAGAACCAGCTCTCAGACACACCAGAACCACGTGCCTGAGACGCCGGAAGCACCAGCTGAGCATGCCTGAGCCACCTGCTCGACTCGCAAGAAACACCTGTCGGACATGCCAAAATCACCTGCCGGGTACGCCAGAAACACTTGGCGGACACTCCGGAATCACCTGTCGGGCATGCCGGAACCACCTCTCAGACTTGCCAGAACCATGTTCTGTTCACGCCGGTACCACCTGCCGAGTATACCGGAACCAGCTGATCCACTCCTCAGAACCACCTAGTTGACACGCCAAAATCAACTGCCGGCTATGCCAGAACCACTCGGCAGACACTCCGGAATCACATGCCAGGCGTTCCGGAACTACCTCTCAGAGGTGCCAGAACCACATGCCGGAGACTCCTGAATCACCTGCCGGGCATGCCGGAACCACCTCTCAGAGGTGCCAGAACCACATGCCGGACACTCCGGAATCACCTGCCGGGCATGCCGGAACCATCTCTCTGACGTGCCACAACCACATGCCGGAGAGACCGGAAGCACCTGCCGAGCTCGCCGGAACCACCTGCTGGACATGCCGGAACCACCTGCCTCACAGGCCAAAATCATATGCCGGCTACGCCAAAACCACTTGGTGGACACTCCAGAATCACCTTGCGGGCATGCCGGAACCACGTCATGGACAGACGGCAAACACCTGCCGGACCTGCCGGAACCACCTGCCGAGCACGCCGGAACCACCTGCTCGACTCACCAGAGCCACCTGCCGGACACACCAGAAACACCTGCGGGTTACGCCACAACCACCTGTCGGACACTCCGGAATCACCTGCCGGGCATGCTGGAACCACCTCTCAGAGGTGCCAAAACCACATGCTGGAGACGGCGGAAGCACATGCCGAGAATGCCGGAAGTTCCTTATCCACTCCACAGGACCACCTGCCGGACACACCGATATCACCTGCCGGCTACGCCAGAACCACTTGGCGGACACTCCAGAATCACCTGCCGGGCATGCCAGCACAACCTCTCAGAAGTGCCAGAAGCACGTGCCGGACAGGCCGGAACCATCTCCCGGACAGACCGGAAACACAGGAAACACTCGCCGGAACCACCTGCTTGACTCACCGGTCCCACCTGCCGGACACACAGAAATCACCTGCTGGACAGACCGGAACCACCTGCCGCACATGCCGGAACCACCGGCTCGACTCGCCGGAACCACCGCCGGACATGCAAAATCACCTGCCGGCTACGCCAGAACCACTTGGCGAACACTCCGGAATCACCTGCCGGGCATGCCGGAACCACCTCTCAGACTTGCCAGAACCATGTTCCGGACACGCCGGTACCACCTGCCGAGTATGCCGGAACCACCTGATCCACTCCCCAGAACCACCTGCTGGACATGCCAGAATCACCTGCCGGCTACGCCAGAACCACTCGGCAGACACTCCGGAACCACCTGCCGGGCATGCCGGAACCACCTCTCAGACATGCCGGAACCGCATGCCAATGACACCGGAAGCACCTGCCGAGCACGCCAGAACCACCTGCTCGACTCGCCAAAACCACCTGCTGGACACGCCAAAATCACCTGCCGGCTACGCCAGAACCTCTCGGCAGACACTCCGCAATCACCTGCCGGGCTTGCTGGAACCACCTGCCGGTCACGCCAACATCACCTGCCAGCTACGCCAGAACCACTTGGCGGACACTCTGGAAACACCCGTTGGGACGGCCGGAACCACCTCTCAGACGTGTCAGAATCATGTGCCTGAGATGCCGGAACCACTCCCCGAACACACCGAAAACACCAGCCAGACCCGCCTGAACCCCCTGGCGAGCACACCTGATCCACCTGCTCAACTTCCGGAACCACCTTCCTGAAACGCCGAAATCACCTGCCGTGTATACCAAAACCACTTGGTGGACACTCCGGAATCATCTGCCGGACATGCCAGAACCAGCTCTCAGACACACCAGAACCACGTGCCGGACACGCCGGAAGCACCTGCCGAGCATGCCGGACGCACCTGCTCGACTCGCCAGAAACACCTGCCGGACACGCCAAAATCACCTGTAGGGTAAGCCAGATCCACCTGGCGGACACTCCGGAATCACCTGCCGTGCATGACGGAACCACCACTCAGACGTGCCGGAAGCACGTGCCGGACACGCCGGAAACACATACCGGACAGACCGGAACCACCTGACAGACAAGCCGGAACCACCTGCTCGACTCGTAGGAACCACCCGCCAGACAGGCCAAAATCAACAGCTGGCTATGCGGGAACCACCTGGCCTACAGTCCGGAATGACCTGCCGTGCATGCAGAAGCCACCTCTCAGACGTAACAAAACCGTGAGCCGGACACGCTGGAACCACGTCCTGGACAGTCTGGAACCACCTTCCGGACATGCCTGGACCACCTGCCGAGCACGCCGGAACCACCTGCTCGACTCGCAGCACCCACGTGCCGGACACGCCAAAATGAACTGCCGGCTACAGCAGAACCACTTACCCGACACTCCGGAATCTCCTGCCTGGCATGCCAGAACCACCTCTCAGACGTGCCAGGAGCACGTGCCGGACATGCCGGAACGACCTATCGGACAGAACGGAACCACATGCCAGACACGCCGGAACCACCTGCCGAACACACCACAGCCAGCTGCTCGACTCGACAGAACCACCTGCCGGACACACGGCAAACACCTGACGGACACGCCGGAACCACTGGCTCGACACGCTGGAAACACCACCGGACATGCGAAATCACCTGCCGGCTACGCCAGAACCACATGGCTAGCACTCCGGAAGCACCTGCTCAACTCGTCTGAACCACCTGCCAGACATGCCAAAATCACCTGCCGGCTACGCCAAAACCAATTGGTGGACTCTCTGGAATCACCTGCCGGGCATCATAGAACCACCTCTCAGACGTGCCGGAACTACGTGCCGGACACGCCGGATCCCCCTCCCCGTAAGACCGGAACCACCTGCCGGGCACGCCTGGACCACCTGCCGAGCACACCAGAACCACCTGCTTGACTCGCAGGACCCATATGCCTGACACGCCAAAATGAGCTGCCGGCTACGCCAGAACCACTTACCCGACACTCCGGAATCACCTGCCTGGCATGCCAGAACCACCACTCACACGTGCCAGAAGCACGTGCCGGACATGCCGGAACGAACTATCGGACAGAACGGAACCACCTGCCAGACACGCCGGAACCACCTGCCGAACACGCCACAGCCAGCTGCTCGACTCGCCGGAACCACATGCCGGACAGGCCAATATCAACTGCTGGCTATGCCAGAACCACCTGGGGGACAGTCCGGAATCACCTGCCAGCCGTGGCGGAACCACCTCTCAGAAGTGCCAGAAGCACGTGCCGGACACTCCGGAATCACCTGCCGGGCATGCCGGAACCATCTCTCAGACGTGCCACAACCACGTGCCAGAGAGACCGGAAGCACCTGCTGAGCTCGCCGGAACCACCTGCTTGACATGCCGAAACCACCTGCCGGACACGCCGGAACCACCGGCTCGACTCGCCGGAACCATTGCCGGACACGCAAAATCACCTGCCGGCTACGCCAGAACCACTTGGCGAACACTCCGGAATCACCTGCCGGGCATGGCGGAACCACCTCTCAGACATGCCGGAACCGCATGCCAATGACACCGGAAGCACCTGCCGAGCACGCCAGAACCACCTGCTCGACTCGCCAAAACCACCTGCTGGACACGCCAAAATCACCTGCCGGCTATGCCAGAACCACTCGGCAGACACTCCGCAATCACCTGCCGGGCTTGCTGGAACCACCTGCCGGTCACGCCAACATCACCTGCCAGCTAAGCCAGAACCACTTGGCGGACACTCCGGAAACACCTGTTGGGACAGCTGGAACCACCTCTCAGACATGTCAGAATCATGTGCCTGAGATATGGGAACCACACCCCGAACACACCGAAACTACCTGCCAGACCCGCCTGAACCCCCTGGAGAGCACGCCTGATCCACCTGCTCAACTAGCCGGAACCACCTTCCTGACACGCCGAAATCACCTGCCGTGTATACCAGAACCACTTGGTGGACACTCCGGAATCATCTGCCGGACATGCCAGAACCAGCTCTGAGACACACCAGAACCACGTGCCGGACACGCCGGAAGCAACTGCCAAGCATGCCGGACCCACCTGCTCGACTCGCCAGAAACACCTGCCGGACACGCCAAAATCACCTGTCGGGTACGCCAGATCCACCTGCCGGACACGCCAGAACCACCGGCTCGACTCGCCGGAACCATTGCCGGACACGCAAAATCACCTGCCGGCTACGCCAGAACCACTTGGCGAACACTCTGTAATCACCGGCCGGGCATGCCGGAACCACCTCTCGGCATGCCAGAACCACGTGCCAATGACACCGGAAGCACCTGCCGAGCACGCAGGAACCTCCTGCTCGACTCACCAGAACCTCCTTCCGGAGACGCAAAAATCACCTGCCGTCTACGCCACAACCAGTTGGTGAACATTTCGCAATCAGCTGCCGGGCTTGCTGGAACCACCTGCCGGTCATGCCAAAATCACCTGCCAACTACGCCGGAACCACTTGGCGGACACTGCAGAAACACCTGTCGGGCTGGCCGGAACGACGTCTGAGACGTGACAGAACCATGTGCATGAGATGCCGGAACCAAAGCCCGAACACACCGAAACCACCTACCAGACATGCCGGAACCACCTGCTCGACTCGCCCGAATCACGTACCTCACACGCCAAAATCACCTGCCGGGCATGCCAGAAGCACTTGACGGACACTCCGGAATCTCTGCCGGACATGCCAGAACCAGCTCTCAGACACACCAGAACCACGTGCCAGAGACGCTGGAACCACGTCCTGGACAGACTGGAACCACCTGCCGGACACGCCTGGACCACCTGCCGAGCACCCCGGAACCACCTGCTCGACTTTCAGTACCCACGTGCCGGACACGCCAGAAGGAACTGCCGGCTACACCAGAACCACTTACACGACACTCCTGAATCACCTGCCCGGCATGCCGGAACCACCTCTCAGACATGCCAGAACCACGTGACAATGACACTGGAAGCACCACTCGAGCACGCAGGAACCACCTGTTCGACTCGCCGGAACCAAGTACCTGACAGGACAAAATCACCTGCCGGCTATGCCAGAACCTCTTGGTGGACACTCCAGAATCATCTGCCAGACATGCCAGAACCAGCTCTCAGACACACCACAACCACGTGCCGGACACGCCGGAAGCACCTGCTGAGCATGCTTGAGCCACATGCTCGACTTGCAAGAAACACCTGCCAGAAACGCCAAAATCACCTGCCGGGTACGCCAGAACCAGGTGGCGGACACTCCAGAATCACCTGTCGGGCATGCCGGAACCACCTCTCAGACGTGCCAGAACCTCGTGCCGGACACGCCAGAACCACCTGCCGGACAGACCGGAAACACAGGAAACACTCGCCGGAACCACCTGCTTGACTCACCGGTCCCACCTGCCGGACACGCCAAAATCACCTGCCCGCAACACTAGAACCACTTGGCGGACAAGCCGGAATCACGTGAAGTGAATGGCGACACAACCTCTCAGACGTGTCAGAACCTCGTGCCGGACACACCAGAACCACCTGCTGGACAGACCGGAACCACCTGCCGGACATGCCGGAACCACCGGCTCGACTCGCCGGAACCACCGCCGGACATGCAAAATCACCTGCCGGCTACGCCAGAACCACTTGGCGAACACTCCGGAATCACCTGCCGGGCATGCCGGAACCACCTCTCAGACTTGCCAGAACCATGTTCCGGACACGCCGGTACCACCTGCCGAGTATGCCGGAACCACCTGATCCACTCCCCAGAACCACCTGCTGGACACGCCAGAATCACCTGCCGGCTACGCCAGAACCACTCGGCAGACACTCCGGAACCACCTGCCGGGCATGCCGGAACCACCTCTCAGAGGTGCCAGAACCACATGCCGGACACTCCAGAATCACCTGCCGGGCATGCCGGAACCATCTCTCAGACGTGCCACAACCACGTGCCGGAGAGACCGGAAGCACCTGCCGAGCTCGCCGGAACCACCTGCTGGACATGCCGGAACCACCTGCCTCACAGGCCAAAATCATATGCCGGCTACGCCAAAACCACTTGGTGGACACTCCAGAATCACCTTGCGGGCATGCCGGAACCACGTCATGGACAGACGGCAAACACCTGCCGGACCTGCCGGAACCACCTGCCGAGCACGCCGGAACCACCTGCTTGACATGCCAGAACCACCTGCCGGACACGCCGGAACCACCGGCTCGACTCGCCGGAAACATTGCCGGACACGCAAAATCACCTGCCGGCTACGCCAGAACCACTTGGCGAACACTCCGGAATCACCTGCCGCGCATGGCGGAACCACCTCTCAGACATGCCGGAACTGCATGCCAATGACACCGGAAGCACCTGCCGAGCAGGCCAGAACCACCTGCTCGACTCCCCAAAACCACCTGCTGGACACGCCAAAATCACCTGCCGGCTACGCCAGAACCACTCGGCAGACACTCCGCAATCACCTGCCGGGCTGGCTGGAACCACCTGCCGGTCACGCCAGCATCACCTGCCAGCTACGCCAGAACCACTTGGCGGACACTCTGCAAACACCTGTTGGGACGGCCGGAACCACCTCTCAGACGTGTCAGAATCATGTGCCTGAGATGCCGGAACCACTCCCCGAACACACCGAAACCACCTGCCAGACCCGCCTAAACCCCCTGGCGAGCACGCCTGATCCACCTTCTCAACTAGCCGGAACCACCTTCCTGACACGCCGAAATCACCTGCCGTGTATACCAGAACCACTTGGTGGACACTCCGGAATCATCTGCCGGACATGCCAGAACCAGCTCTCAGACACACCAGAACCACGTGCCGGACACGCCGGAAGCACCTGCCGAGCATGCCGGACCCACCTGCTCGACTCGCCAGAAACACCTGCCGGACACGCCAAAATCACCTGTTGGGTACGCCAGATCCACCTGGCGGACACTCCGGAATCACCTGCCGCGCATGCCGGAACCACCACTCAGACGTGCCGGAAGCACGTGCCGGACACGCCGGAAACACATACCGGACAGACCGGAACCACCTGACAGACAAGCCGGAACCACCTGCTCGACTCGTAGGAACCACCCGCCAGACAGGCCAAAATCAACAGCTGGCTATGCGGGAACCACCTGGCCTACAGTCCGGAATGACCTGCCGTGCATGCAGAAGCCACCTCTCAGACGTAACGAAACCGTGTGCCGGACACGCTGGAACCACGTCCTGGACAGTCTGGAACCACCTTCCGGACACGCCTGGACCACCTGCCGAGCACGCCGGAACCACCTGCTCGACTCGCAGGACCCACGTGCCGGACACGCCAAAATGAACTGCCGGCTACAGCAGAACCACTTACCCGACACTCTGGAATCTCCTGCCTGGCATGCCAGAACCACCTCTCAGACGTGCCAGGAGCACGTGCCGGACATGCCGGAACGACCTATCGGACAGAATGGAACCACCTGCCAGACACGCCGGAACCACCTGCCGAACACACCACAGCCAGCTGCTCGACTCGACGGAACCACCTGCCGGACACGCCAATATCAACTTCCGGCTATGCCAGAACCACCTGGGGGACAGTCCGGAATCACCTGCCCACCATGGCGGAACAACCTCTCAGATGTACCAGAACCACGTGCCGGACAACCTGGAAACACGTACTGGACAGACTGGAACCACCTGCCGGCCACGCCAAAACCACGTGGTGGACTCTCTGAATCACCTGCCGGGCATGATAGAACCACCTCTCAGACGTGCCGGAACCAATGCCGGACACGCCGGAACCACCTCCCGGACAGACCGGAACCCTCTGCCGGACCTGCCTGAACCAATTGTCGAGCACGCCGGAACCACATGCTCGACTCTCTGGAACCACATGCCGGACATGGCAAAATCACCTGCCGGCTACGCCAGAACCACTTGGCGAACACTCTGTAATCACCGGCCGGGCATGCCGGAACCACCTCTCGGACATGCCAGAACCACGTGCCAATGACACCGGAAGCACCTGCCGAGCACGCAGGAACCTCCTGCTCGACTCACCAGAACCACCTGCCGGAGACGCAAAAATCACCTGCCGTCTACGCCACAACCAGTTGGTGAACACTTCGCAATCACCTGCCGGGCTTGCTGGAACCACCTGCCGGTCATGCCAAAATCACCTGCCAACTACGCCGGAACCACTTGGCGGACACTGCAGAGACACCTGTCGGGCCGGCCGGAACGACATCTGAGACGTGACAGAACCAAGTGCATGAGATGCCGGAACCACAGCTCGAACACACCGAAACCACCTACCAGACATGCCGGAACCACCTGCTCGACTCGCCCGAATCACGTACCTCACACACCAAAATCACATGCCGGGCATGCCAGAAGCACTTGACGGACACTCCGGAATCTCTGCCGGACATGCCATAACCAGCTCTCAGACACACCAGAACCACGTGCCGGACACGCCGGAAGCACCTGCTGAGCATGCCTGAGCCACATGCTCGACTTGCAAGAAACACCTGCCAGAAACGCCAAAATCACCTGCCGGGTACGCCAGAACCACGTGGTGGACACTCTGGAATCACCTGTCGGGAATGCCGGAACCACCTCTCAGACGTGCAAGAACCTCGTGCCGGACACGCCAGAACCACCTTCCGGACAGACCGGAACCACCTGCCAGACACGCCGGAACCACCGGCTCGACTCGCCGGAACCACCGCCGGACATGCAAAATCACCTGCCGGCTACGCCAGAACCACTCGGCAGACACTCCGCAATCACCTGCCGGGCTTGCTGGAACCACCTGCCGGTCACGCCAACATCACCTGCCAGCTACACCAGAACCACTTGGCAGACAGTCCGGAAACACCTGTCGGGCCGGCCGGAACCACCTCTCAAACGTGCCATTACCATGTGCCTGAGATTCCTGAACCACACCCAGAACACACCGAAACCACCTGCCAGACCCGCCTGAACCCCCTGGCGAGCACGCCTGATCCACCTGCTCAACTAGCCGGAACCACCTTCCTGACACGCCAAAATCACCTGCCAGGTATACCAGAACCACTTGGTGGACACTCCGGAATCATCTGCCGGACATGCCAGAACCAGCTCTCAGACACACCAGAACCACGTGCCTGAGACGCCGGAAGCACCAGCTGAGCATGCCTGAGCCACCTGCTCGACTCGCAAGAAACACCTGTCGGACATGCCAAAATCACCTGCCGGGTACGCCAGAAACACTTGGCGGACACTCCGGAATCACCTGTCGGGCATGCCGGAACCACCTCTCAGACTTGCCAGAACCATGTTCTGTTCACGCCGGTACCACCTGCCGAGTATACCGGAACCAGCTGATCCACTCCCCAGAACCACCTAGTTGACACGCCAAAATCAAGTGCCGGCTATGCCAGAACCACTCGGCAGACACTCCGGAATCACATGACAGGCGTTCCGGAACTACCTCTCAGAGGTGCCAGAACCACATGCCGGAGACTCCTGAATCACCTGCCGGGCATGCCGGAACCACCTCTCAGAGGTGCCAGAACCACATGCCGGACACTCCGGAATCACCTGCCGGGCATGCCGGAACCATCTCTCAGACGTGCCACAACCACATGCCGGAGAGACCGGAAGCACCTGCCGAGCTCGCCGGAACCACCTGCTGGACATGCCGGAACCACCTGCCTCACAGGCCAAAATCATATGCCGGCTACGCCAAAACCACTTGGTGGACACTCCAGAATCACCTTGCGGGCATGCCGGAACCACGTCATGGACAGACGGCAAACACCTGCCTGACCTGCCGGAACCGCCAGCCGTCACGCCGGAACCACCTGCTCGACTCACCAGAGCCACCTGCCGGACACACCAGAAACACCTGCGGGTTACGCCACAACCACCTGTCGGACACTCCGGAATCACCTGCCGGGCATGCTGGAACCGCCTCTCAGAGGTGCCACAACCACATGCTGGAGACGGCGGAAGCACATGCCGAGAATGCCGGAAGTTCCTCATCCACTCCCCAGAACCACCTGCCGGACACACCGATATCACCTGCCGGCTACGCCAGAACCACTTGGCGGACACTCCAGAATCACCTGCCGGGCATGCCAGCACAACCTCTCAGAAGTGCCAGAAGCACGTGCCGGACAGGCCGGAACCATCTCCCGGACAGACCGGAAACACAGGAAACACTCGCCGGAACCACCTGCTTGACTCACCGGTCCCACCTGCCGGACACGCCAAAATCACCTGCCCGCAACACTAGAACCACTTGGCGGACAAGCCGGAATCACGTGAAGTGAATGGCGACACAACCTCTCAGACGTGTCAGAACCTCGTGCCGGACACACCAGAACCACCTGCTGGACAGACCGGAACCACCTGCCGGACATGCCGGAACCACCGGCTCGACTCGCCGGAACCACCGCCGGACATGCAAAATCACCTGCCGGCTACGCCAGAACCACTTGGCGAACACTCCGGAATCACCTGCCGGGCATGCCGGAACCACCTCTCAGACATGCCGGAACCGCATGCCAATGACACCGGAAGCACCTGCCGAGCACGCCAGAACCACCTGCTCGACTCGCCAAAACCACCTGCTGGACACGCCAAAATGACCTGCCGGCTACGCCAGAACCTCTCGGCAGACACTCCGCAATCACCTGCCGGGCTTGCTGGAACCACCTGCCGGTCACGCCAACATCACCTGCCAGCTACGCCAGAACCACTTGGCGGACACTCCGGAAACACCTGTTGGGACGGCCGGAACCACCTCTCAGACGTGTCAGAATCATGTGCCTGAGATGCCGGAACCACTCCCCGAACACACCGAAAACACCAGCCAGACCCGCCTGAACCCCCTGGCGAGCACGCCTGATCCACCTGCTCAACTAGCCGGAACCACCTTCCTGACACGCCGAAATCACCTGCCGTGTATACCAGAACCACTTGGTGGACACTCCGGAATCATCTGCCGGACATGCCAGAACCAGCTCTCAGACACACCAGAACCACGTGCCGGACACGCCGGAAGCACCTGCCAAGCATGCCGGACCCACCTGCTCGACTCGCCAGAAACACCTGCCGGACACGCCAAAATCACCTGTCGGGTACGCCAGATCCACCTGCTGAACACGCCGGAACCACCGGCTCGACTCGCCGGAACCATTGCCGGACACGCAAAATCACCTGCCGGCTACGCCAGAACCACTTGGCGAACACTCCGGAATCATCCGCCGGACATGCCAGAACCAGATCTCAGACACACCAGAATCACGTGCCTGACACGCGGGAAGCACCTGCTGGACAGACCAGAACCACCTGCCGCGCATGCCGGAACCACCACTCAGATGTGCCGGAAGCACGTGCTGGACACGCCGGGAACACATACCGGACAGACCGGAACCACCTGACAGACAAGCCGGAACCACCTGCTCGACTCGTAGGAACCACCCGCCAGACAGGCCAAAATCAACAGCTGGCTATGCGGGAACCACCTGGCCTACAGTCCGGAATGACCTGCCGTGCGTGCAGAAGCCACCTCTCAGACGTAACAAAACCGTGAGCCGGACACGCTGGAACCACGTCCTGGACAGTCTGGAACCACCTTCCGGACACGCCTGGACCACCTGCCGAGCACGCCGGAACCACCTGCTCGACTCGCAGGACCCACGTGCCGGACACGCCAAAATGAACTGCCGGCTACAGCAGAACCACTTACCCGACACTCTGGAATCTCCTGCCTGGCATGCCAGAACCACCTCTCAGACGTGCCAGGAGCATGTGCCGGACATGCCGGAACGACCTATCGGACAGAACGGAACCACCTGCCAGACGCACCACAGCGAGCTGCTCGACTCAACGGAACCACCAGCCGGACACGCCAATATAAACTTCTGGCTATGTGAGAACCACCTGGGGGACAGTCCGGAATCACCTGCCCACCATGGCGGAACAACCTCTCAGATGTACCAGAACCATGTGCCGGACAACCTGGAAACACGTACTGGACAGACCAGAACCACCAGCCAGACATGCCGGAAACACCTGCCGAGCACGCCGGAGCCACCTGCTCGACTCGCCGGAACCACCTGCCAGACAGGTCAAAATCAACAGCTGGCTATGCGAGAACCACCTGGCGGACAGTCCGGAATCACCTGCCGGGCATGCAATAACCACCTCTCAGACGTACCAGAATCACGTGCCGCACAAGCTGGAAACACGTACTGGACAGACTGGAACCACCTGCCGGCCACGCCTGAACCACCTGCCGAGCACGACGGAACCACCTGCCGGACTTGCCGGAACCACCTCTCAGAGGTGCCAGAACCACATGCCGGACACTCCGGAATCACCTGCCGGGCATGCCGGAACCATCTCTCAGACGTGCCACAACCACGTGCCGGAGAGACCGGAAGCACCTCCTGAGCTCGCCGGAACCACCTGCTGGACATGCCGGAACCACCTGCCGGACACGCCGGAACCACCGGCTCGACTCGCCGGAACCATTGCCGGACACGCAAAATCACCTGCCGGCTACGCCAGAACCACTTGGCGAACACTCCGGAATCACCTGCCGGGCATGGCGGAACCACCTCTCAGACATGCCGGAACCGCATGCCAATGACACCGGAAGCACCTGCCGAGCACGCCAGAACCACCTGCTCGACTCGCCAAAACCACCTGCTGGACACGCCAAAATCACCTGCCGGCTACGCCAGAACCACTCGGCAGACACTCCGCAATCACCTGCCGGGCTTGCTGGAACCACCTGCCGGTCACGCCAACATCACCTGCCAGCTACGCCAGAACCACTTGGCGGACACTCCGGAAACACCTGTTGGGACGGCCGGAACCACCTCTCAGACGTGTCAGAATCATGTGCCTGAGATGCCGGAACCACTCCCCGAACACACCGAAACCACCTGCCAGACCCGCCTGAACACCCTGGCGAGCACGCCTGATCCACCTGCTCAACTAGCCGGAACCACCTTCCTGACACGCCGAAATCACCTGCCGTGTATACCAGAACCACTTGGTGGACACTCCGGAATCATCTGCCGGACATGCCAGAACCAGCTCTCAGACACACCAGAACCACGTGGTGGACACGCCGGAAGCACCTGCCGAGCATGCCGGACCCACCTGCTCGACTCGCCAGAAACACCTGCCGGACACGCCAAAATCACCTGTCGGGTACGCCAGATCCACCTGGCGGACACTCCGGAATCACCTGCCGCGCATGCCGGAACCACCACTCAGACGTGCCGGAAGCACGTGCCGGACACGCCGGAAACACATACCGGACAGACCGGAACCACCTGACAGACAAGCCGGAACCACCTGCTCGACTCGTAGGAACCACCCGCCAGACAGGCCAAAATCAACAGCTGGCTATGCGGGAACCACCTGGCCTACAGTACGGAATGACCTGCCGTGCATGCAGAAGCCACCTCTCAGACATAACGAAACCGTGTGCCGGACACGCTGGAACCACGTCCTGGACAGACTGGAACCACCTGCCGGCCACGCCTGAACCACCTGCCGAGCACGACGGAACCACCTGCCGGACTCGCCAAAAACACCTGCGGGCTATGCCAGAACCACTTGGAGGACTCTCCGGGATGACCTGCCGGGCATGCTGGAACCACCTCTCAGACGTGCCAGAACCACGTGGCGGACTGTCCAGAATCGCCTGTTGGGCATGCGCAACCACCTCTGAGACGTACCAGAACCACGTGCCGTACACGCCAGAACCACCTACCGGACACACCGGAATCACCTTTTGGGCATGCCGGAACCACATGTCAGATGTGCCAGAAACACGTGCCGGAGACGCCGGAAGCACCTGCCGAGCACGTCGGAACCACCTGCTCAAGTCGCCTGAACCACCTGCGGGACACGCCAAAATCACCTGCCGGCTACGCCAAAACCACTTGGTGGACTCTCTGGAATCACCTGCCGGGCATGATAGAACCACCTCTCAGACGTGCCGGAACCACGTGCCGGACACGCCGGAACCACCTGCCGGACCTGCCTGAGCCCACTGTCGAGCACGCCGGAACCACATGCTCGACTCGCTGGAACCACATGCTGGACTTGGCAAAATCACCTGCCGGCTACGCCAGAACCAATTGGCGGACACTCCGGAATCCCCTGCCGGGCATGCCAGCACAACCTCTCAGAAGTGCCAGAAGCACGTGCCGGACAGGCCGGAACCATCTCCTGGACAGACCGGAAACACTCGCCGGAACCACGTGCTTGACTCACCAGTCCCAACTGCTGGACACGCAAAAATCACCTGCCGGCTACACCAGAACCACTTGGTGGACTCTCTGGAATCACCTGCCGGGCATCATAGAACCACCTCTCAGACGTGCCGGAACAACGTGCCGGACACGCCGCATCCCCCTCCCCGTAAGACCGGAACCACCTGCCGGGCACGCCTGGACCACCTGCCGAGCACACCAGAACCACCTGCTTGACTCGCAGGACCCACATGCCTGACACGCCAAAATGAGCTGCCGGCTACGCCAGAACCACTTACCCGACACTCCGGAATCACCTGCCTGGCATGCCAGAACCACCTCTCACACGTGCCAGAAGCACGTGCCGGACATGCCGGAACGAACTATCGGACAGAACGGAACCACCTGCCAGACACGCCGGAACCACCTGCCGAACACGCCACAGCCAGCTGCTCGACTCGCCGGAACCACATGCCGGACAGGCCAATATCAACTGCTGGCTATGCCAGAACCACCTGGGGGACAGTCCGGAATCACCTGCCAGCCGTGGCGGAACCACCTCTCAGAAGTGCCAGAAGCACGTGACGGACACTCCGGAATCACCTGCCGGGCATGCCGGAACCTTCTCTCAGACGTGCCACAACCACGTGCCAGAGAGTCCGGAAGCACCTGCTGAGCTCGCCGGAACCACCTGCTTGACATGCCGAAACCACCTGCCGGACACGCCGGAACCACCGGCTCGACTCGCCGGAACCATTGCCGGACACGCAAAATCACCTGCCGGCTACGCCAGAACCACTTGGCGAACACTCCGGAATCACCTGCCGGGCATGGCGGAACAACCTCTCAGACATGCCGGAACCGCATGCCAATGACACCGGAAGCACCTGCCGAGCACGCCAGAACCTCCTGCTCGACTCGCCAAAACCACCTGCGGGACACGCCAAAATCACCTGCCGGCTACGCCAGAACCACTCGGCAGACAATCTGCAATCACCTGCCGGGCTTGCTGGAACCACCTGCCGGTCACGCCAACATCACCTGCCAGCTGCGCCAGAACCACTTGGCGGACACTCCGGAAACACCTGTTGGGACAGCCGGAACCACCTCTCAGACGTGTCAGAATCATGTGCCTGAGATGCGGGAACCACTCCCCGAACACACCGAAACTACCTGCCAGACCCGCCTGAACCCCCTGGCGAGCACGCCTGATCCACCTGCTCAACTAGCCGGAACCACCTTCCTGACACGCCGAAATCACCTGCTGTGTATACCAGAACCACTTGGTGGACACTCCGGAATCATCTGCCGGACATGCCAGAACCAGCTCTCAGACACACCAGAACCACGTGCCGGACACGCCGGAAGCACCTGCCAAGCATGCCGGACCCACCTGCTCGACTCGCCAGAAACACCTGCCGGACACGCCAAAATCACCTGTCGGGTACGCCAGATCCACCTGCTGAACACGCCGGAACCACCGGCTCGACTCGCCGGAACCATTGCCGGACACGCAAAATCACCTGCCGGCTACGCCAGAAACACTTGGCGAACACTCCGGAATCATCCGCCGGACATGCCAGAACCAGATCTCAGACACACCAGATTCACGTGCCTGACACGCCGGAAGCACCTGCTGGACAGACCAGAACCACCTGCCGCGCATGCCGGAACCACCACTCAGACGTGCCGGAAGCACGTGCTGGACACGCCGGGAACACATACCGGACAGACCGGAACCACCTGACAGACAAGCCGGAACCACCTGCTCGACTCGTAGGAACCACCCGCCAGACAGGCCAAAATCAACAGCTGGCTATGCGGGAACCACCTGGCCTACAGTCCGGAATGACCTGCCGTGCGTGCAGAAGCCACCTCTCAGACGTAACAAAACCGTGAGCCGGACACGCTGGAACCACGTCCTGGACAGTCTGGAACCACCTTCCGGACACGCCTGGACCACCTGCCGAGCACGCCGGAACCACCTGCTCGACTCGCAGGACCCACGTGCCGGACACGCCAAAATGAACTGCCGGCTACAGCAGAACCACTTACCCGACACTCTGGAATCTCCTGCCTGGCATGCCAGAACCACCTCTCAGACGTGCCAGGAGCATGTGCCGGACATGCCGGAACGACCTATCGGACAGAACGGAACCACCTGCCAGACGCACCACAGCGAGCTGCTCGACTCAACGGAACCACCAGCCGGACACGCCAATATAAACTTCTGGCTATGTGAGAACCACCTGGTGGACAGTCCGGAATCACCTGCCCACCATGGCGGAACAACCTCTCAGATGTACCAGAACCATGTGCCGGACAACCTGGAAACACGTACTGGACAGACCAGAACCACCAGCCAGACATGCCGGAAACACCTGCCGAGCACGCCGGAGCCACCTGCTCGACTCGCCGGAACCACCTGCCAGACAGGTCAAAATCAACAGCTGGCTATGCGAGAACCACCTGGCGGACAGTCCGGAATCACCTGCCGGGCATGCAATAACCACCTCTCAGACGTACCAGAATCACGTGCCGCACAAGCTGGAAACACGTACTGGACAGACTGGAACCACCTGCCGGCCACGCCTGAACCACCTGCCGAGCACGACGGAACCACCTGCCGGACTTGCCGGAACCACCTCTCAGAGGTGCCAGAACCACATGCCGGACACTCCGGAATCACCTGCCGGGCATGCCGGAACCATCTCTCAGACGTGCCACAACCACGTGCCGGAGAGACCGGAAGCACCTCCTGAGCTCGCCGGAACCACCTGCTGGACATGTCGGAACCACCTGCCGGACACGCCGGAACCACCGGCTCGACTCGCCGGAACCATTGCCGGACACGCAAAATCACCTGCCGGCTACGCCAGAACCACTTGGCGAACACTCCGGAATCACCTGCCGGGCATGGCGGAACCACCTCTCAGACATGCCGGAACCGCATGCCAATGACACCGGAAGCACCTGCCGAGCACGCCAGAACCACCTGCTCGACTCGCCAAAACCACCTGCTGGACACGCCAAAATCACCTGCCGGCTACGCCAGAACCACTCGGCAGACACTCCGCAATCACCTGCCGGGCTTGCTGGAACCACCTGCCGGTCACGCCAACATCACCTGCCAGCTACGCCAGAACCACTTGGCGGACACTCCGGAAACACCTGTTGGGACGGCCGGAACCACCTCTCAGACGTGTCAGAATCATGTGCCTGAGATGCCGGAACCACTCCCCGAACACACCGAAACCACCTGCCAGACCCGCCTGAACCCCCTGGCGAGCACGCCTGATCCACCTGCTCAACTAGCCGGAACCACCTTCCTGACACGCCGAAATCACCTGCCGTGTATACCAGAACCACTTGGTGGACACTCCGGAATCATCTGCCGGACATGCCAGAACCAGCTCTCAGACACACCAGAACCACGTGGTGGACACGCCGGAAGCACCTGCCGAGCATGCCGGACCCACCTGCTCGACTCGCCAGAAACACCTGCCGGACACGCCAAAATCACCTGTCGGGTACGCCAGATCCACCTGGCGGACACTCCGGAATCACCTGCCGCGCATGCCGGAACCACCACTCAGACGTGCCGGAAGCACGTGCCGGACACGCCGGAAACACATACCGGACAGACCGGAACCACCTGACAGACAAGCCGGAACCACCTGCTCGACTCGTAGGAACCACCCGCCAGACAGGCCAAAATCAACAGCTGGCTATGTGGGAACCACCTGGCCTACAGTACGGAATGACCTGCCGTGCATGCAGAAGCCACCTCTCAGACATAACGAAACCGTGTGCCGGACACGCTGGAACCACGTCCTGGACAGACTGGAACCACCTGCCGGCCACGCCTGAACCACCTGCCGAGCACGACGGAACCACCTGCCGGACTCGCCAAAAACACCTGCGGGCTATGCCAGAACCACTTGGAGGACTCTCCGGTATGACCTGCCGGGCATGCTGGAACCACCTCTCAGACGTGCCAGAACCACGTGGCGGACTGTCCAGAATCGCCTGTTGGGCATGCGCAACCACCTCTGAGACGTACCAGAACCACGTGCCGTACACGCCAGAACCACCTACCGGACACACCGGAATCACCTTTTGGGCATGCCGGAACCACATGTCAGATGTGCCAGAAACACGTGCCGGAGACGCCGGAAGCACCTGCCGAGCACGTCGGAACCACCTGCTCAAGTCGCCTGAACCACCTGCGGGACACGCCAAAATCACCTGCCGGCTACGCCAAAACCACTTGGTGGACTCTCTGGAATCACCTGCCGGGCATGATAGAACCACCTCTCAGACGTGCCGGAACCACGTGCCGGACACGCCGGAACCACCTGCCGGACCTGCCTGAGCCCACTGTCGAGCACGCCGGAACCACATGCTCGACTCGCTGGAACCACATGCTGGACTTGGCAAAATCACCTGCCGGCTACGCCAGAACCAATTGGCGGACACTCCGGAATCCCCTGCCGGGCATGCCAGCACAACCTCTCAGAAGTGCCAGAAGCACGTGCCGGACAGGCCGGAACCATCTCCTGGACAGACCGGAAACACAGGAAACACTCGCCGGAACCACGTGCTTGACTCACCAGTCCCAACTGCTGGACACGCAAAAATCACCTGCCGGCTACACCAGAACCACTTGGTGGACTCTCTGGAATCACCTGCCGGGCATCATAGAACCACCTCTCAGACGTGCCGGAACAACGTGCCGGACACGCCGCATCCCCCTCCCCGTAAGACCGGAACCACCTGCCGGGCACGCCTGGACCACCTGCCGAGCACACCAGAACCACCTGCTTGACTCGCAGGACCCACATGCCTGACACGCCAAAATGAGCTGCCGGCTACGCCAGAACCACTTACCCGACACTCCGGAATCACCTGCCTGGCATGCCAGAACCACCTCTCACACGTGCCAGAAGCACGTGCCGGACATGCCGGAACGAACTATCGGACAGAACGGAACCACCTGCCAGACACGCCGGAACCACCTGCCGAACACGCCACAGCCAGCTGCTCGACTCGCCGGAACCACATGCCGGACAGGCCAATATCAACTGCTGGCTATGCCAGAACCACCTGGGGGACAGTCCGGAATCACCTGCCAGCCGTGGCGGAACCACCTCTCAGAAGTGCCAGAAGCACGTGACGGACACTCCGGAATCACCTGCCGGGCATGCCGGAACCTTCTCTCAGACGTGCCACAACCACGTGCCAGAGAGACCGGAAGCACCTGCTGAGCTCGCCGGAACCACCTGCTTGACATGCCGAAACCACCTGCCGGACACGCCGGAACCACCGGCTCGAATCGCCGGAACCATTGCCGGACACGCAAAATCACCTGCCGGCTACGCCAGAACCACTTGGCGAACACTCCGGAATCACCTGCCGGGCATGGCGGAACAACCTCTCAGACATGCCGGAACCGCATGCCAATGACACCGGAAGCACCTGCCGAGCACGCCAGAACCTCCTGCTCGACTCGCCAAAACCACCTGCGGGACACGCCAAAATCACCTGCCGGCTACGCCAGAACCACTCGGCAGACAATCCGCAATCACCTGCCGGGCTTGCTGGAACCACCTGCCGGTCACGCCAACATCACCTGCCAGCTACGCCAGAACCACTTGGCGGACACTCCGGAAACACCTGTTGGGACAGCCGGAACCACCTCTCAGACGTGTCAGAATCATGTGCCTGAGAGGCCGGAACCACTCCCCGAACACACCGAAACTACCTGCCAGACCCGCCTGAAACCCCTGGCGAGCACGCCTGATCCACCTGCTCAACTAGCCGGAACCACCTTCCTGACACGCCGAAATCACCTGCCGTGTATACCAGAACCACTTGGTGGACACTCCGGAATCATCTGCCGGACATGCCAGAACCAGCTCTCAGACACACCAGAACCACGTGCCGGACACGCCGGAAGCACCTGCCAAGCATGCCGGACCCACCTGCTCGACTCGCCAGAAACACCTGCCGGACACGCCAAAATCACCTGTCGGGTACGCCAGATCCACCTGCTGAACACGCCGGAACCACCGGCTCGACTCGCCGGAACCATTGCCGGACACGCAAAATCACCTGCCGTCTACGCCAGAACCACTTGGCGAACACTCCGGAATCATCCGCCGGACATGCCAGAACCAGATCTCAGACACACCAGAATCACGTGCCTGACACGCCGGAAGCACCTGCTGGACAGACCAGAACCACCTGCCGCGCATGCCGGAACCACCACTCAGACGTGCCGGAAGCACGTGCTGGACACGCCGGGAACACATACCGGACAGACCGGAACCACCTGACAGACAAGCCGGAACCACCTGCTCGACTCGTAGGAACCACCCGCCAGACAGGCCAAAATCAACAGCTGGCTATGCGGGAACCACCTGGCCTACAGTCCGGAATGACCTGCCGTGCGTGCAGAAGCCACCTCTCAGACGTAACAAAACCGTGAGCCGGACACGCTGGAACCACGTCCTGGACAGTCTGGAACCACCTTCCGGACACGCCTGGACCACCTGCCGAGCACGCCGGAACCACCTGCTCGACTCGCAGGACCCACGTGCCGGACACGCCAAAATGAACTGCCGGCTACAGCAGAACCACTTACCCGACACTCTGGAATCTCCTGCCTGGCATGCCAGAACCAACTCTCAGACGTGCCAGGAGCATGTGCCGGACATGCCGGAACGACCTATCGGACAGAACGGAACCACCTGCCAGACGCACCACAGCGAGCTGCTCGACTCAACGGAACCACCAGCCGGACACGCCAATATAAACTTCTGGCTATGTGAGAACCACCTGGGGGACAGTCCGGAATCACCTGCCCACCATGGCGGAACAACCTCTCAGATGTACCAGAACCATGTGCCGGACAACCTGGAAACACGTACTGGACAGACCAGAACCACCAGCCAGACATGCCGGAAACACCTGCCGAGCACGCCAGAGCCACCTGCTCGACTCGCCGGAACCACCTGCCAGACAGGTCAAAATCAACAGCTGGCTATGCGAGAACCACCTGGCGGACAGTCCGGAATCACCTGCCGGGCATGCAATAACCACCTCTCAGACGTACCAGAATCACGTGCCGCACAAGCTGGAAACACGTCCTGGACAGACTGGAACCACCTGCCGGCCACGCCTGAACCACCTGCCGAGCACGACGGAACCACCTGCCGGACTTGCCGGAACCACCTCTCAGAGGTGCCAGAACCACATGCCGGACACTCCGGAATCACCTGCCGGGCATGCCGGAACCATCTCTCAGACGTGCCAAAACCACGTGCCGGAGAGACCGGAAGCACCTCCTGAGCTCGCCGGAACCACCTGCTTGACATGCCGGAACCACGTGCCGGACACGCCGGAACCACCGGCTCGACTCGCCGGAACCATTGCCGGACACGCAAAATCACCTGCCGGCTACGCCAGAACCACTTGGCGAACACTCCGGAATCACCTGCCGGGCATGGCGGAACCACCTCTCAGACATGCCGGAACCGCATGCCAATGACACCGGAAGCACCTGCCAAGCACGCCAGAACCACCTGCTCGACTCGCCAAAACCACCTGCTGGACACGCCAAAATCACCTGCCGGCTACGCCAGAACCAGTCGGCAGACACTCCGCAATCACCTGCCGGGCTTGCTGGAACCACCTGCCGGTCACGCCAACATCACCTGCCAGCTACGCCAGAACCACTTGGCGGACACTCCGGAAACACCTGTTGGGACGGCCGGAACCACCTCTCAGACGTGTCAGAATCATGTGCCTGAGATGCCGGAACCACTCCCCGAACACACCGAAACCACCTGCCAGACCCACCTGAACCCCCTGGCGAGCACGCCTGATCCAGCTGCTCAACTAGCCGGAACCACCTTCCTGAGACGCCGAAATCACCTGCCGTGTATACCAGAACCACTTGGTGGACACTCCGGAATCATCTGCCGGACATGCCAGAACCAGCTCTCAGACACACCAGAACCACGTGGTGGACACGCCGGAAGCACCTGCCGAGCATGCCGGACCCACCTGCTCGACTCGCCAGAAACACCTGCCGGACACGCCAAAATCACCTGTCGGGTACGCCAGATCCACCTGGCGGACACTCCGGAATCACCTGCCGCGCATGCCGGAACCACCACTCAGACGTGCCGGAAGCACGTGCCGGACACGCCGGAAACACATACCGGACAGACCGGAACCACCTGACAGACAAGCCAGAACCACCTGCTCGACTCGTAGGAACCACCCGCCAGACAGGCCAAAATCAACAGCTGGCTATGCGGGAACCACCTGGCCTACAGTCCGGAATGACCTGCCGTGCATGCAGAAGCCACCTCTCAGACATAACGAAACCGTGTGCCGGACACGCTGGAACCACGTCCTGGACAGACTGGAACCACCTGCCGGCCACGCCTGAACCACCTGCCGAGCACGACGGAACCACCTGCCGGACTCGCCAAAAACACCTGCGGGCTATGCCAGAACCACTTGGAGGACTCTCCGGGATGACCTGCCGGGCATGCTGGAACCACCTCTCAGACGTGCCAGAACCACGTGGCGGACTGTCCAGAATCGCCTGTTGGGCATGCGCAACCACCTCTGAGACGTACCAGAACCACGTGCCGTACACGCCGGAACCACCTACCGGACACACCGGAATCAGCTTTCGGGCATGCCGGAAGCACCTGCTCAACTCGCCTGAAAAACCTGCCGGACACGCCAAAATCACCTGCCGGCTACGCCAAAACCACGTGGTGGACTCTCTGAATCACCTGCCGGGCATGATAGAACCACCTCTCAGACGAGCCGGAACCAATGCCGGACACGCCGGAACCACCTCCCGGACAGACCGGAACCCTCTGCCGGACCTGCCTGAACCAATTGTCGAGCACGCCGGAACCACATGCTCGACTCTCTGGAACCACATGCCGGACATGGCAAAATCACCTGCCGGCTACGCCAGAACCACTTGGCGAACACTCTGTAATCACCGGCCGGGCATGCCGGAACCACCTCTCGGACATGCCAGAACCACGTGCCAATGACACCGGAAGCACCTGCCGAGCACGCAGGAACCTCCTGCTCGACTCACCAGAACCACCTGCCGGAGACGCAAAAATCACCTGCCGTCTACGCCACAACCAGTTGGTGAACACTTCGCAATCACCTGCCGGGCTTGCTGGAACCACCTGCCGGTCATGCCAAAATCACCTGCCAACTACGCCGGAACCACTTGGTGGACACTGCAGAAACACCTGTCGGGCCGGCCGGAACGACATCTGAGACGTGACAGAACCATGTGCATGAGATGCCGGAACCACAGCCCGAACACACCGAAACCACCTACCAGACATGCCGGAACCACCTGCTCGACTCGCCCGAATCACGTACCTCACACGCCAAAATCACCTGCCGGGCATGCCAGAAGCACTTGACGGACACTCCGGAATCTCTGCCGGACATGCCAGAACCAGCTCTCAGACACACCAGAACCACGTGCCAGAGACGCTGGAACCACGTCCTGGACAGACTGGAACCAACTGCCGGACACGCCTGGACCACCTGCCGAGCACGCCGGAACCACCTGCTCGACTTTCAGTACCCACGTGCCGGACACGCCAAAAGGAACTGCCGGCTACACCAGAACCACTTACACGACACTCCTGAATCACCTGCCCGGCATGCCGGAACCACCTCTCAGACATGCCAGAACCACGTGACAATGACACCGGAAGCACCACTCGAGCACGCCGGAACCACCTGTTCGACTCGCCGGAACCAAGTACCTGACAGGACAAAATCACCTGCCGGGTATGCCAGAACCACTTGGTGGACACTCCAGAATCATCTGCCAGACATGCCACAACCAGCTCTCAGACACACCAGAACCACGTGCCGGACACGCCGGAAGCACCTGCTGAGCATGCCTGAGCCACATGCTCGACTTGCAAGAAACACCTGCCAGAAACGCCAAAATCACCTGCCGGGTACGCCAGAACCACGTGGCGGACACTCTGGAATCTCCTGTCGGCCATGCCGGAACCACCTCTCAGACGTGCCAGAACCTCGTGCCGGACACGCCAGAACCACCTGCCGGACAGACCGGAACCACCTGCCGGACACGCCGGAACCACCGGCTCGACTCGCCGGAACCACCGCCGGACATGCAAAATCACCTGCCGGCTACGCCAGAACCACTCGGCAGACACTCCGCAATCACCTGCCGGGCTTGCTGGAACCAGCTGCCGGTCACGCCAACATCACCTGCCAGCTACACCAGAACCACTTGGCAGACAGTCCGGAAACACCTGTCGGGCCGGCCGGAACCACCTCTCAAACGTGCCATTACCATGTGCCTGAGATTCCTGAACCACACCCAGAACACACCGAAACCACCTGCCAGACCCGCCTGAACCCCCTGGCGAGCACGCCTGATCCACCTGCTCAACTAGCCGGAACCACCTTCCTGACACGCCAAAATCACCTGCCAGGTATACCAGAACCACTTGGTGGACACTCCGGAATCATCTGCCGGACATGCCAGAACCAGCTCTCAGACACACCAGAACCACGTGCCTGAGACGCCGGAAGCACCAGCTGAGCATGCCTGAGCCACCTGCTCGACTCGCAAGAAACACCTGTCGGACATGCCAAAATCACCTGCCGGGTACGCCAGAAACACTTGGCGGACACTCCGGAATCACCTGTCGGGCATGCCGGAACCACCTCTCAGACTTGCCAGAACCATGTTCTGTTCACGCCGGTACCACCTGCCGAGTATACCGGAACCAGCTGATCCACTCCCCAGAACCACCTAGTTGACATGCCAAAATCAACTGCCGGCTATGCCAGAACCACTCGGCAGACACTCCGGAATCACATGCCAGGCGTTCCGGAACTACCTCTCAGAGGTGCCAGAACCACATGCCGGAGACTCCTGAATCACCTGCCGGGCATGCCGGAACCACCTCTCAGAGGTGCCAGAACCACATGCCGGACACTCCGGAATCACCTGCCGGGCATGCCGGAACCATCTCTCAGACGTGCCACAACCACGTGCCGGAGAGACCGGAAGCACCTGACGAGCTCGCCGGAACCACCTGCTGGACATGCCGGAACCACCTGCCTCACAGGCCAAAATCATATGCCGGCTACGCCAAAACCACTTGGTGGACACTCCAGAATCACCTTGCGGGCATGCCGGAACCACGTCATGGACAGACGGCAAACACCTGCCGGACCTGCCGGAACCACCTGCCGAGCACGCCGGAACCACCTGCTCGACTCACCAGAGCCACCTGCCGGACACACCAGAAACACCTGCGGGTTACGCCACAACCACCTGTCGGACACTCCAGAATCACCTGCCGGGCATGCCAGCACAACCTCTCAGAATTGCCAGAAGCACGTGCCGGACAGGCCAGAACCATCTCCCGGACAGACCGGAAACACAGGAAACACTCGCCGGAACCACCTGCTTGACTCACCGGTCCCACCTGCCGGACACGCCAAAATCACCTGCCCGCTACACTAGAACCACTTGGCGGACAAGCCGGAATCACGTGAAGTGAATGGCGACACAACCTCTCAGACGTGTCAGAACCTCGTGCCGGACACACCAGAACCACCTGCTGGACAGACCGGAACCACCTGCCGGACATGCCGGAACCACCTGCTCAACTCGCCGGAACCACCGCCGGACATGCAAAATCACCTGCCGGCTACGCCAGAACCACTTGGTGAACACTCCGGAATCAACTGCCGGGCATGCCGGAACCAACTCTCAGACTTGCCAGAACCATGTTCCGGACACGCCGGTACCACCTGCCGAGTATGCCGGAACCACCTGATCCACTCCCCAGAACCACCTGCTGGACACGCCAGAATCACCTGCCGGCTACGCCAGAACCACTCGGCAGACACTCCGGAACCACCTGCCGGGCATGCCGGAACCACCTCTCAGAGGTGCCAGAACCACATGCCGGACACTCCGGAATCACCTGCCGGGCATGCCGGAACCATCTCTCAGACGTGCCACAACCACGTGCCGGAGAGACCGGAAGCACCTGCCGAGCTCGCCGGAACCACCTGCTGGACATGCCGGAACCACCTGCCGGACACGCCGGAACCACCGGCTCGACTCGCCGGAACCATTGCCGGACACGCAAAATCACCTGCCGGCTACGCCAGAACCACTTGGCGAACACTCCGGAATCACCTGCCGGGCATGGCGGAACCACCTCTCAGACATGCCGGAACCGCATGCCAATGACACCGGAAGCACCTGCCGAGCACGCCAGAACCACCTGCTCGACTCGCCAAAACCACCTGCTGGACACGCCAAAATCACCTGCCGGCTACGCCAGAACCACTCGGCAGACACTCCGGAATCACATGCCAGGCGTTCCGGAACTACCTCTCAGAGGTGCCAGAACCACATGCCGGAGACTCCTGAATCACCTGCCGGGCATGCCGGAACCACCTCTCAGAGGTGCCAGAACCACATGCCGGACACTCCGGAATCACCTGCCGGGCATGCCGGAACCATCTCTCAGACGTGCCACAACCACGTGCCGGAGAGACCGGAAGCACCTGCCGAGCTCGCCGGAACCACCTGCTGGACATGCCGGAACCACCTGCCTCACAGGCCAAAATCATATGCCGGCTACGCCAAAACCACTTGGTGGACACTCCAGAATCACCTTGCGGGCATGCCGGAACCACGTCATGGACAGACGGCAAACACCTGCCGGACCTGCCGGAACCACCTGCCGAGCACGCCGGAACCACCTGCTCGACTCACCAGAGCCACCTGCCGGACACACCAGAAACACCTGCGGGTTACGCCACAACCACCTGTCGGACACTCCGGAATCACCTGCCGGGCATGCTGGAACCACCTCTCAGAGGTGCCAAAACCACATGCTGGAGACGGCGGAAGCACATGCCGAGAATGCCGGAAGTTCCTGATCCACTCCCCAGAACCACCTGCCGGACACACCGATATCACCTGCCGGCTACGCCAGAACCACTTGGCGGACACTCCAGAATCACCTGCCGGGCATGCCAGCACAACCTCTCAGAAGTGCCAGAAGCACGTGCCGGACAGGCCAGAACCATCTCCCGGACAGACCGGAAACACAGGAAACACTCGCCGGAACCACCTGCTTGACTCACCGGTCCCACCTGCCGGACACGCCAAAATCACCTGCCCGCTACACTAGAACCACTTGGCGGACAAGCCGGAATCACGTGAAGTGAATGGCGACACAACCTCTCAGACGTGTCAGAACCTCGTGCCGGACACACCAGAACCACCTGCTGGACAGACCGGAACCACCTGCCGGACATGCCGGAACCACCGGCTCGACTCGCCGGAACCACCGCCGGACTTACAAAATCACCTGCCGGCTACGCCAGAACCACTTGGTGAACACTCCGGAATCAACTGCCGGGCATGCCGGAACCACCTCTCAGACTTGCCAGAACCATGTTCCGGACACGCCAGTACCACCTGCCGAGTATGCCGGAACCACCTGATCCACTCCCCAGAACCACCTGCTGGACACGCCAGAATCACCTGCCGGCTACGCCAGAACCACTCGGCAGACACTCCGGAACCACCTGCCGGGCATGCCGGAACCACCTCTCAGACGTGCCACAACCACGTGCCGGAGAGACCGGAAGCGCCTGCTGAGCTCGCCGGAACCACCTGCTGGACATGCCGGAACCACCTGCCGGACACGCCGGAACCACCGGCTCGACTCGCCGGAACCATTGCCGGACACGCAAAATCACCTGCCGGCTACGCCAGAACCACTTGGCGAACACTCCGGAATCACCTGCCGGGCATGGCGGAACCACCTCTCAGACATGCCGGAACCGCATGCCAATGACACCGGAAGCACCTGCCGAGCACGCCAGAACCACCTGCTCGACTCGCCAAAACCACCTGCTGGACACGCCAAAATCACCTGCCGGCTACGCCAGAACCACTCGGCAGACACTCCGCAATCACCTGCCGGGCTTGCTGGAACCACCTGCCGGTCACGCCAACATCACCTGCCAGCTACGCCAGAACCACTTGGCGGACACTCCGGAAACACCTGTTGGGACGGCCGGAACCACCTCTCAGACGTGTCAGAATCATGTGCCTGAGATGCCAGAACCACTCCCCGAACACACCGAAACCACCTGCCAGACCCGCCTGAACCCCCTGGCGAGCACGCCTGATCCACCTGCTCAACTAGCCGGAACCACCTTCCTGACACGCCAAAATCACCTGCCAGGTATACCAGAACCACTTGGTGGACACTCCGGAATCATCTGCCGGACATGCCAGAACCAGCTCTCAGACACACCAGAACCACGTGCCTGAGACGCCGGAAGCACCAGCTGAGCATGCCTGAGCCACCTGCTCGACTCGCAAGAAACACCTGTCGGACATGCCAAAATCACCTGCCGGGTACGCCAGAAACACTTGGCGGACACTCCGGAATCACCTGTCGGGCATGCCGGAACCACCTCTCAGACTTGCCAGAACCATGTTCTGTTCACGCCGGTACCACCTGCCGAGTATACCGGAACCAGCTGATCCACTCCCCAGAACCACCTAGTTGACACGCCAAAATCAACTGCCGGCTATGCCAGAACCACTCGGCAGACACTCCGGAATCACATGCCAGGCGTTCCGGAACTACCTCTCAGAGGTGCCAGAACCACATGCCGGAGACTCCTGAATCACCTGCCGGGCATGCCGGAACCACCTCTCAGAGGTGCCAGAACCACATGCCGGACACTCCGGAATCACCTGCCGGGCATGCCGGAACCATCTCTCAGACGTGCCACAACCACGTGCCGGAGAGACCGGAAGCACCTGCCGAGCTCGCCGGAACCACCTGCTGGACATGCCGGAACCACCTGCCTCACAGGCCAAAATCATATGCCGGCTACGCCAAAACCACTTGGTGGACACTCCAGAATCACCTTGCGGGCATGCCGGAACCACGTCATGGACAGACGGCAAACACCTGCCGGACCTGCCGGAACCACCTGCCGAGCACGCCGGAACCACCTGCTCGACTCACCAGAGCCACCTGCCGGACACACCAGAAACACCTGCGGGTTACGCCACAACCACCTGTCGGACACTCCGGAATCACCTGCCGGGCATGCTGGAACCACCTCTCAGAGGTGACACAACCACATGCTGGAGACGGCGGAAGCACATGCCGAGAATGCCGGAAGTTCCTGATCCACTCCCCAGAACCACCTGCCGGACACACCGATAACACCTGCCGGCTACGCCAGAACCACTTGGCGGACACTCCAGAATCACCTGCCGGGCATGCCAGCACAACCTCTCAGAAGTGCCAGAAGCACGTGCCGGACAGGCCGGAACCATCTCCCGGACAGACCGGAAACACAGGAAACACTCGCCGGAACCACCTGCTTGACTCACCGGTCCCACCTGCCGGACACGCCAAAATCACCTGCCGGCTACACCAGAACCACTTGGTGGACTCTCTGGACTCACCTGTCGGGCATCATAGAACCACCTCTCAGACGCGCCGGAACAACGTGCCGGACACGCCGGATCCCCCTCCCCGTAAGACCGGAACCACCTGCCGGGCACGCCTGGACCACCTGCCGAGCACACCAGAACCACCTGCTTGACTCGCAGGACCCACATGCCTGACACGCCAAAATGAGCTGCCGGCTACGCCAGAACCACTTACCCGACACTCCGGAATCACCTGCCTGGCATGCCAGAACCACCTCTCACACGTGCCAGAAGCACGTGCCGGACATGCCGGAACGAACTATCGGACAGAACGGAACCACATGCCAGACACGCCGGAACCATCTGCCGAACACGCCACAGCCAGCTGCTCGACTCGCCGGAACCACATGCCGGACAGGCCAATATCAACTGCTGGCTATGCCAGAACCACCTGGGGGACAGTCCGGAATCACCTGCCAGCCGTGGCGGAACCACCTCTCAGAAGTGCCAGAAGCACGTGCCGGACATGCCGGAACGACCTACTGGACAGACCAGAACCACCAGCCAGACATGCCGGAAACACCTGCCGAGCACGCCGGAGCCACCTGCTCGACTCGCCGGAACCACCTGCCAGACAGGTCAAAATCAACAGCTGGCTATGCGAGAACCACCTGGCGGACAGTCCGGAATCACCTGCCGGGCATGCAATAACCACCTCTCAGACGTACCAGAATCACGTGCCGCACAAGCTGGAAACACGTCCTGGACAGACTGGAACCACCTGCCGGCCACGCCTGAACCACCTGCCGAGCACGACGGAACCACCTGCCGGACTCGCCAAAAACACCTGCGGGCTATGCCAGAACCACTTGGAGGACTCTCCGGGATGACCTGCCGGGCATGCTGGAACCACCTCTCAGACGTGCCAGAACCACGTGGCGGACTGTCCAGAATCGCCTGTTGGGCATGCGCAACCACCTCTGAGACGTACCAGAACCACGTGCCGTACACGCCGGAACCACCTACCGGACACACCGGAATCAGCTTTCGGGCATGCCGGAAGCACCTGCTCAACTCGCCTGAAAAACCTGCCGGACACGCCAAAATCACCTGCCGGCTACGCCAAAACCACGTGGTGGACTCTCTGAATCACCTGCCGGGCATGATAGAACCACCTCTCAGACGTGCCGGAACCAATGCCGGACACGCCGGAACCACCTCCCGGACAGACCGGAACCCTCTGCCGGACCTGCCTGAACCAATTGTCGAGCACGCCGGAACCACATGCTCGACTCTCTGGAACCACATGCCGGACATGCCAAAATCACCTGCCCGCTACACTAGAACCACTTGGCGGACAAGCCGGTACCACATGAAGTGAATGGCGACACAACCTCTCAGACGTGTCAGAACCTCGTGCCGGACACACCAGAACCACCTGCTGGACAGACCGGAACCACCTGCCGGACATGCCGGAACCACCGGCTCGACTCGCCGGAACCACCGCCGGACATGCAAAATCACCTGCCGGCTACGCCAGAACCACTTGGCGAACACTCCGGAATCACCTGCCGGGCATGCCGGAACCACCTCTCAGACTTGCCAGAACCATGTTCCGGACACGCCGGTACCACCTGCCGAGTATGCCGGAACCACCTGATCCACTCCCCAGAACCACCTGCTGGACACGCCAGAATCACCTGCCGGCTACGCCAGAACCACTCGGCAGACACTCCGGAACCACCTGCCGGGCATGCCGGAACCACCTCTCAGAGGTGCCAGAACCACATGCCGGACACTCCGGAATCACCTGCCGGGCATGCCGGAACCATCTCTCAGACGTGCCACAACCACGTGCCGGAGAGACCGGAAGCACCTGCTGAGCTCGCCGGAACCACCTGCTGGACATGCCGGAACCACCTGCCGGACACGCCGGAACCACCGGCTCGACTCGCCGGAACCATTGCCGGACACGCAAAATCACCTGCCAGCTACGCCAGAACCACTTGGCGAACACTCCGGAATCACCTGCCGGGCATGGCGGAACAACCTCTCAGACATGCCGGAACCGCATGCCAATGACACCGGAAGCACCTGCCGAGCACGCCAGAACCACCTGCTCGACTCGCCAAAACCACCTGCTGGACACGCCAAAATCACCTGCCGGCTACGCCAGAACCACTCGGCAGACACTCCGCAATCACCTGCCGGGCTTGCTGGAACCACCTGCCGGTCACGCCAACATCACCTGCCAGCTACGCCAGAACCACTTGGCGGACACTCCGGAAACACCTGTTGGGACGGCCGGAACCACCTCTCAGACGTGTCAGAATCATGTGCCTGAGATGCCGGAACCACTCCCCGAACACACCGAAACCACCTGCCAGACCCGCCTGAACCCCCTGGCGAGCACGCCTGATCCACCTGCTCAACTAGCCGGAACCACCTTCCTGACACGCCGAAATCACCTGCCATGTATACCAGAACCACTTGGTGGACACTCCGGAATCATCTGCCGGACATGCCAGAAGCAGCTCTCAGACACACCAGAACCACGTGCCGGACACGCCGGAAGCACATGCCGAGCATGCCGGACCCACCTGCTCGACTCGCCAGAAACACCTGCCGGACACGCCAAAATCACCTGTAGGGTACGCCAGATCCACCTGGCAGACACTCCGGAATCACCTGCCGCGCATGCCGGAACCACCACTCAGACGTGCCGGAATCACGTGCCGGACACGCCGGAAACACATACCGGACAGAACGGAACCACCTGCCAGACACGCCGGAACCACCTGCCGAACACACCACAGCCAGCTGCTCGACTCGACGGAACCACCTGCCGGACACGCCAATATCAACTTCTGGCTATGCCGGAACCACCTGGGGGACAGTCCGGAATCACCTGCCCACCATGGCGGAACAACCTCTCAGATGTACCAGAACCACGTGCCGGACAACCTGGAAACACGTACTGGACAGACTGGAACCACCTGCCGGCCACGCCTGAACCACCTGCCAAGCATGACGGAACCACCTGCCGGACATGCCAAAATCACCTGCGGGCTATGCCAGAACCACTTGGAGGACTCTCCGGGATGACCTGCCGGGAATGCTGGAACCACCTCTCAGACGTGCCAGAACCACGTGGCGGACTGTCCAGAATCGCCTGTTGGGCATGCGCAACCACCTCTGAGACGTACCAGAACCACGTGCCGTACACGCCAGAACCACCTACGGGACACACCGGAATCACCTTTTGGGCATGCCGGAACCACATGTCAGATGTGCCAGAAACACGTTCCGGAGACGCCGGAAGCACCTGCCGAGCACGTCGGAACCACCTGCTCAAGTCGCCTGAACCACCTGCGGGACACGCCAAAATCACCTGCCGGCTACGCCAAAACCACTTGGTGGACTCTCTGGAATCACCTGCCGGGCATGATAGAACCACCTCTCAGACGTGCCGGAACCACGTGCCGGACACGCTGGAACCACCTGCCGGACATGCCTGAGCCAACTGTCGAGCACGCTGGAACCACCTGCTCGACTCGCTGGAACCACATGCTGGACTTGGCAAAATCACCTGCCGGCTACGCCAGAACCACTCGGCAGACACTCCGCAATCACCTGCCGGGCTTGCTGGAACCACCTGACGGTCACGCCAACATCACCTGCCAGCTACACCAGAACCACTTGGCAGACAGTCCGGAAACACCTGTCGGGCCGGCCGGAACCACCTCTCAAACGTGCCATTACCATGTGCCTGAGATTCCTGAACCACACCCAGAACACACCGAAACCACCTGCCAGACCCGCCTGAACCCCCTGGCGAGCACGCCTGATCCACCTGCTCAACTAGCCGGAACCACCTTCCTGACACGCCAAAATCACCTGCCAGGTATACCAGAACCACTTGGTGGACACTCCGGAATCATCTGCCGGACATGCCAGAACCAGCTCTCAGACACACCAGAACCACGTGCCTGAGACACCGGAAGCACCAGCTGAGCATGCCTGAGCCACCTGCTCGACTCACAAGAAACACCTGTCGGACATGCCAAAATCACCTGCCGGGTACGCCAGAAACACTTGGCGGACACTCCGGAATCACCTGTCGGGCATGCCGGAACCACCTCTCAGACTTTCCAGAACCATGTTCTGTTCACGCCGGTACCACCTGCCGAGTATACCGGAACCAGCTGATCCACTCCCCAGAACCACCTAGTTGACACGCCAAAATCAACTGCCGGCTATGCCAGAACCACTCGGCAGACACTCCGGAATCACATGCCAGGCGTTCCGGAACTACCTCTCAGAGGTGCCAGAACCACATGCCGGAGACTCCTGAATCACCTGCCGGGCATGCCGGAACCACCTCTCAGAGGTGCCAGAACCACATGCCGGACACTCCGGAATCACCTGCCGGGCATGCCGGAACCATCTCTCAGACGTGCCACAACCACGTGCCGGAGAGACCGGAAGCACCTGCCGAGCTCGCCGGAACCACCTGCTGGACATGCCGGAACCACCTGCCTCACAGGCCAAAATCATATGCCGGCTACGCCAAAACCACTTGGTGGACACTCCAGAATCACCTTGCGGGCATGCCGGAACCACGTCATGGACAGACGGCAAACACCTGCCGGACCTGCCGGAACCACCTGCCGAGCACGCCGGAACCACCTGCTCGACTCACCAGAGCCACCTGCCGGACACACCAGAAACACCTGCGGGTTACGCCACAACCACCTGTCGGACACTCCGGAATCACCTGCCGGGCATGCTGGAACCACCTCTCAGAGGTGCCACAACCACATGCTGGAGACGGCGGAAGCACATGCCGAGAATGCCGGAAGTTCCTGATCCACTCCCCAGAACCACCTGCCGGACACACCGATATCACCTTCCGGCTACGCCAGAACCACTTGGCGGACACTCCAGAATCACCTGCCGGGCATGCCAGCACAACCTCTCAGAAGTGCCAGAAGCACGTGCCGGACAGGCCGGAACCATCTCCCGGACAGACCAGAAACACAGGAAACACTCGCCGGAACCACCTGCTTGACTCACCGGTCCCACCTGCCGGACACGCCAAAATCACCTGGCCGCTACACTAGAACCACTTGGCGGACAAGCCGGTATCACGTGAAGTGAATGGCGACACAACCTCTCAGACGTGTCAGAACCTCGTGCCGGACACACCAGAACCACCTGCTGGACAGACCGGAACCACCTGCCGGACATGCCGGAACCACCGGCTCGACTCGCCGGAACCACCGCCGGACATGCAAAATCACCTGCCGGCTACGCCAGAACCACTTGGCGAACACTCCGGAATCACCTGCCGGGCATGCCGGAACCACCTCTCAGACTTGCCAGAACCATGTTCCGGACACGCCGGTACCACCTGCCGAGTATGCCAGAACCACCTGATCCACTCCCCAGAACCACCTGCTGGACACGCCAGAATCACCTGCCGGCTACGCCAGAACCACTCGGCAGACACTCCGGAACCACCTGCCGGGCATGCCGGAACCACCTCTCAGAGGTGCCAGAACCACATGCCGGACACTCCGGAATCACCTGCCGGGCATGCCGGAACCATCTCTCAGACGTGCCACAACCACGTGCCGGAGAGACCGGAAGCACCTGCTGAGCTCGCCGGAACCACCTGCTGGACATGCCGGAACCACCTGCCGGACACGCCGGAACCACCGGCTCGACTCGCCGGAACCATTGCCGGACACGCAAAATCACCTGCCGGCTACGCCAGAACCACTTGGCGAACACTCCGGAATCACCTGCCGGGCATGGCGGAACCACCTCTCAGACATGCCGGAACCGCATGCCAATGACACCGGAAGCACCTGCCGAGCACGCCAGAACCACCTGCTCGACTCGCCAAAACCACCTGCTGGACACGCCAAAATCACCTGCCGGCTACGCCAGAACCACTCGGCAGACACTCCGCAATCACCTGCCGGGCTTGCTGGAACCACCTGCCGGTCACGCCAACATCACCTGCCAGCTATGCCAGAACCACTTGGCGGACACTCCGGAAACACCTGTTGGGACGGCCGGAACCACCTCTCAGACGTGTCAGAATCATGTGCCTGAGATGCCGGAACCACTCCCCGAACACACCGAAACCACCTGCCAGACCCGCCTGAACCCCCTGGCGAGCACGCCTGATCCACCTGCTCAACTAGCCGGAACCACCTTCCTGACACGCCGAAATCACCTGCCGTGTATACCAGAACCACTTGGTGGACACTCCGGAATCATCTGCCGGACATGCCAGAACCAGCTCTCAGACACACCAGAACCACGTGCCGGACACGCCGGAAGCACCTGCCGAGCATGCCGGACCCACCTGCTCGACTCGCCAGAAACACCTGCCGGACACGCCAAAATCACCTGTCGGGTACGCCAGATCCACCTGGCGGACACTCCGGAATCACCTGCCGCGCATGCCGGAACCACCACTCAGACGTGCCGGAAGCACGTGCCGGACATGCCGGAAACACATATCGGACAGACCGGAACCACCTGACAGACAAGCCGGAACCACCTGCTCGACTCGTAGGAACCACCCGCCAGACAGGCCAAAATCAACAGCTGGCTATGTGGGAACCACCTGGCCTACAGTCCGGAATGACCTGCCGTGCGTGCAGAAGCCACCTCTCAGACGTAACGAAACCGTGTGCCGGACACGCTGGAACCACGTCCTGGACAGTCTGGAACCACCTTCCGGACACGCCTGGACCACCTGCCGAGCACGCCGGAACCACCTGCTCGACTCGCAGGACCCACGTGCCGGACACGCCAAAATGAACTGACGGCTACAGCAGAACCACTTACCCGACACTCCGGAATCTCCTGCCTGGCATGCCAGAACCACCTCTCAGACGTGCCAGGAGCACGTGCCAGACATGCCGGAACGACCTATCGGACAGAACGGAACCACCTGCCAGACACGCCGGAACCACCTGCCGAGCACACCACAGCCAGCTGCTCGACTTGACGGAACCACCTGCCGGACACGCCAATATCAACTTCTGGCTATGCCAGAACCACCTGGGGGACAGTCCGGTATCACCTGCCCACCATGGCGGAACAACCTCTCAGATGTACCAGAACCACGTGCCGGACAACCTGGAAACACGTACTGGACAGACTGGAACCACCTGCCGGCCACGCCTGAACCACCTGCCGAGCATGACGGAACCACCTGCCGGACATGCCCAAATCACCTGCGGGCTATGCCAGAACCACTTGGAGGACTCTCCGGGGTGACCTGCCGGGCATGCTGGAACCACCTCTCAGACGTGCCAGAACCACGTGGCGGACTGTCCAGAATCGCCTGTTGGGCATGCGCAACCACCTCTGAGACGTACCAGAACCACGTGCCGTACACGCCAGAACCACCTACCGGACACACCGGAATCACCTTTTGGGCATGCCGGAACCACATGTCAGATGTGCCAGAAACACGTGCCGGAGACGCCGGAAGCAGCTGCCGAGCACGTCGGAACCACCTGCTCAAGTCGCCTGAACCACCTGCGGGACACGCCAAAATCACCTGCCGGCTACGCCAAAACCACTTGGTGGACTCTCTGGAATCACCTGCCCGGCATGATAGAACCACCTCTCAGACGTGCCGGAACCACGTGCCGGACACGCCGGAACCACCTGCCGGACCTGCCTGAGCCAACTGTCGAGCACGCCGGAACCACATGCTCGACTCGCTGGAACCACATGCTGGACTTGGCAAAATCACCTGCCGGCTACGCCAGAACCAATTGGCGGACACTCCGGAATCCCCTGCCGGGCATGCCAGCACAACCTCTCAGAAGTGCCAGAAGCACGTGCCGGACAGGCCGGAACCATCTCCTGGACAGACCGGAAACACAGGAAACACTCGCCGGAACCACGTGCTTGACTCACCAGTCCCAACTGCTGGACACGCAAAAATCACCTGCCGGCTACACCAGAACCACTTGGTGGACTCTCTGGAATCACCTGCCGGGCATCATAGAACCACCTCTCAGACGTGCCGGAACAACGTGCCGGACACGCCGCATCCCCCTCCCCGTAAGACCGGAACCACCTGCCGGGCACGCCTGGACCACCTGCCGAGCACACCAGAACCACCTGCTTGACTCGCAGGACCCACATGCCTGACACGCCAAAATGAGCTGCCGGCTACGCCAGAACCACTTACCCGACACTCCGGAATCACCTGCCTGGCATGCCAGAACCACCTCTCACACGTGCCAGAAGCACGTGCCGGACATGCCGGAACGAACTATCGGACAGAACGGAACCACCTGCCAGACACGCCGGAACCACCTGCCGAACACGCCACAGCCAGCTGCTCGACTCGCCGGAACCACATGCCGGACAGGCCAATATCAACTGCTGGCTATGCCAGAACCACCTGGGGGACAGTCCGGAATCACCTGCCAGCCGTGGCGGAACCACCTCTCAGAAGTGCCAGAAGCACGTGCCGGACATGCCGGAACGACCTACTGGACAGACCAGAACCACCAGCCAGACATGCCGGAAACACCTGCCGAGCACGCCGGAGCCACCTGCTCGACTCGCCGGAACCACCTGCCAGACAGGTCAAAATCAACAGCTGGCTATGCGAGAACCACCTGGCGGACAGTCCGGAATCACCTGCCGGGCATGCAATAACCACCTCTCAGACGTACCAGAATCACGTGCCGCACAAGCTGGAAACACGTCCTGGACAGACTGGAACCACCTGCCGGCCACGCCTGAACCACCTGCCGAGCACGACGGAACCACCTGCCGGACTCGCCAAAAACACCTGCGGGCTATGCCAGAACCACTTGGAGGACTCTCCGGCATGACCTGCCGGGCATGCTGGAACCACCTCTCAGACGTGCCAGAACCACGTGGCGGACTGTCCAGAATCGCCTGTTGGGCATGCGCAACCACCTCTGAGACGTACCAGAACCACGTGCCGTACACGCCGGAACCACCTACCGGACACACCGGAATCAGCTTTCGGGCATGCCGGAAGCACCTGCTCAACTCGCCTGAAAAACCTGCCGGACACGCCAAAATCACCTGCCGGCTACGCCAAAACCACGTGGTGGACTCTCTGAATCACCTGCCGCGCATGATAGAACCACCTCTCAGACGTGCCGGAACCAATGCCGGACACGCCGGAACCACCTCCCGGACAGACCGGAACCCTCTGCCGGACCTGCCTGAACCAATTGTCGAGCACGCCGGAACCACATGCTCGACTCTCTGGAACCACATGCCGGACATGGCAAAATCACCTGCCGGCTACGCCAGAACCACTTGGCGAACACTCTGTAATCCCCGGCCGGGCATGCCGGAACCACCTCTTGGACATGCCAGAACCACGTGCCAATGACACCGGAAGCACCTGCCGAGCACGCAGGAACCTCCTGCTGGACTCACCAGAACCACCTGCCAGAGACGCAAAAATCACCTGCCGTCTACGCCACAACCAGTTGGTGAACACTTCGCAATCACCTGCCGGGCTTGGTGGAACCACCTGCCGGTCATGCCAAAATCACCTGCCAACTACGCTGGAACCACTTGGCGGACACTACAGAAACACCTGTCGGGCCGGCCGGAACGACATCTGAGACGTGACAGAACCATGTGCATGAGATGCCGGAACCACAGCCCGAACACACCGAAACCACCTACCAGACATGCCGGAACCACCTGCTCGACTCGCCCGAATCACGTACCTCACACGCCAAAATCACCTGCCGGGCATGCCAGAAGCACTTGACGGACACTCCGGAATCTCTGCCGGACATGCCAGAACCAGCTCTCAGACACACCAGAACCACGTGCCAGAGACGCTGGAACCACGTCCTGGACAGACTGGAACCACCTGCCGGACACGCCTGGACCACCTGCCGAGCACGCCGGAACCACCTGCTCGACTTTCAGTACCCACGTGCCGGACACGCCAAAAGGAACTGCCGGCTACACCAGAACCACTTACACGACACTCCTGAATCACCTGCCCGGCATGCCGGAACCACCTCTCAGACATGCCAGAACCACGTGACAATGACACCGGAAGCACCACTCGAGCACGCCGGAACCACCTGTTCGACTCGCCGGAACCAAGTACCTGACAGGACAAAATCACCTGCCGGGTATGCCAGAACCACTTGGTGGACACTCCAGAATCATCTGCCAGACATGCCAGAACCAGCTCTCAGACACACCAGAACCACGTGCCGGACACGCCGGAAGCACCTGCTGAGCATGCCTGAGCCACATGCTCGACTTGCAAGAAACACCTGCCAGAAACACCAAAATCACCTGCCGGGTACGCCAGAACCACGTGGCGGACACTCCGGAATCACCTGTCGGCCATGCCGGAACCACCTCTCAGACGTGCCAGAACCTCGTGCCGGACACGCCAGAACCACCTGCCGGACAGACCGGAACCACCTGCCGGACACGCCGGAACCACCGGCTCGACTCGCCGGAACCACCGCCGGACATGCAAAATCACCTGCCGTCTACGCCAGAACCACTCGGCAGACACTCCGCAATCACCTGCCAGGCTTGCTGGAACCACCTGCCGGTCACGCCAACATCACCTGCCAGCTACACCAGAACCACTTGGCAGACAGTCCGGAAACACCTGTCGGGCCGGCCGGAACCACCTCTCAAACGTGCCATTACCATGTGCCTGAGATTCCTGAACCACACCCAGAACACACCGAAACCACCTGCCAGACCCGCCTGAACCCCCTGGCGAGCACGCCTGATCCACCTGCTCAACTAGCCGGAACCACCTTCCTGACACGCCAAAATCACCTGCCAGGTATACCAGAACCACTTGGTGGACACTCCGGAATCATCTGCCGGACATGCCAGAACCAGCTCTCAGACACACCAGAACCACGTGCCTGAGACGCCGGAAGCACCAGCTGAGCATGCCTGAGCCACCTGCTCGACTCGCAAGAAACACCTGTCGGACATGCCAAAATCACCTGCCGGGTACGCCAGAAACACTTGGCGGACACTCCGGAATCACCTGTCGGGCATGCCGGAACCACCTCTCAGACTTGCCAGAACCATGTTCTGTTCACGCCGGTACCACCTGCCGAGTATACCGGAACCAGCTGATCCACTCCCCAGAACCACCTAGTTGACACGCCAAAATCAACTGCCGGCTATGCCAGAACCACTCGGCAGACACTCCGGAATCACATGCCAGGCGTTCCGGAACTACCTCTCAGAGGTGCCAGAACCACATGCCGGAGACTCCTGAATCACCTGCCGGGCATGCCGGAACCACCTCTCAGAGGTGCCAGAACCACATGCCGGACACTCCGGAATCACCTGCCGGGCATGCCGGAACCATCTCTCAGACGTGCCACAACCACGTGCCGGAGAGACCGGAAGCACCTGCCGAGCTCGCCGGAACCACCTGCTGGACATGCCGGAACCACCTGCCTCACAGGCCAAAATCATATGCCGGCTACGCCAAAACCACTTGGTGGACACTCCAGAATCACCTTGCGGGCATGCCGGAACCACGTCATGGACAGACGGCAAACACCTGCCGGACCTGCCGGAACCACCTGCCGAGCACGCCGGAACCACCTGCTCGACTCGCCAAAACCACCTGCTGGACACGCCAAAATCACCTGCCGGCTATGCCAGAACCACTTGGCAGACACTCCGGAATCACATGCCAGGCGTTCCGGAACTACCTCTCAGAGGTGCCAGAACCACATGCCGGAGACTCCTGAATCACCTGCCGGGCATGCCGGAACCACCTCTCAGAGGTGCCAGAACCACATGCCGGACACTCCGGAATCACCTGCCGGGCATGCCGGAACCATCTCTCAGACGTGCCACAACCACGTGCCGGAGAGACCGGAAGCACCTGCCGAGCTCGCCGGAACCACCTGCTGGACATGCCGGAACCACCTGCCTCACAGGCCAAAATCATATGCCGGCTACGCCAAAACCACTTGGTGGACACTCCAGAATCACCTTGCGGGCATGCCGGAACCACGTCATGGACAGACGGCAAACACCTGCCGGACCTGCCGGAACCACCTGCCGAGCACGCCGGAACCACCTGCTCGACTTACCAGAGCCACCTGCCGGACACACCAGAAACACCTGCGGGTTACGCCACAACCACCTGTCGGACACTCCGGAATCACCTGCCGGGCATGCTGGAACCAACTCTCAGAGGTGCCACAACCACATGCTGGAGACGGCGGAAGCACATGCCGAGAATGCCGGAAGTTCCTGATCCACTCCCCAGAACCACCTGCCGGACACACCGATATCACCTGCCGGCTACGCCAGAACCACTTAACGGACACTCCAGAATCACCTGCCGGGCATGCCAGCACAACCTCTCAGAAGTGCCAGAAGCACGTGCCGGACAGGCCGGAACCATCTCCCGGACAGACCGGAAACACAGGAAACACTCGCCGGAACCACCTGCTTGACTCACCGGTCCCACCTGCCGGACACGCCAAAATCACCTGCCCGCTACACTAGAACCACTTGGCGGACAAGCCGGTACCACATGAAGTGAATGGCGACACAACCTCTCAGACGTGTCAGAACCTCGTGCCGGACACACCAGAACCACCTGCTGGACAGACCGGAACCACCTGCCGGACATGCCGGAACCACCGGCTCGACTCCCCGGAACCACCGCCGGACATGCAAAATCACCTGCCGGCTACGCCAGAACCACTTGGCGAACACTCCGGAATCACCTGCCGGGCATGCCGGAACCACCTCTCAGACTTGCCAGAACCATGTTCCGGACACGCCGGTACCACCTGCCGAGTATGCCGGAACCACCTGATCCACTCCCCAGAACCACCTGCTGGACACGCCAGAATCACCTGCCGGCTACGCCAGAACCACTCGGCAGACACTCCGGAACCACCTGCCGGGCATGCCGGAACCACCTCTCAGAGGTGCCAGAACCACATGCCGGACACTTCGGAATCACCTGCCGGGCATGCCGGAACCATCTCTCAGACGTGCCACAACCACGTGCCGGAGAGACCGGAAGCACCTGCTGAGCTCGCCGGAACCACCTGCTGGACATGCCGGAACCACCTGCCGGACACGCCGGAACCACCGGCTCGACTCGCCGGAACCATTGCCGGACACGCAAAATCACCTGCCGGCTACGCCAGAACCACTTGGCGAACACTCCGGAATCACCTGCCGGGCATGGCGGAACCACCTCTCAGACATGCCGGAACCGCATGCCAATGACACCGGAAGCACCTGCCGAGCACGCCAGAACCACCTGCTCGACTCGCCAAAACCACCTGCTGGACACGCCAAAATCACCTGCCGGCTACGCCAGAACCACTCGGCAGACACTCCGCAATCACCTGCCGGGCTTGCTGGAACCACCTGCCGGTCACGCCAACATCACCTGCCAGCTACGCCAGAACCACTTGGCGGACACTCCGGAAACACCTGTTGGGACGGCCGGAACCACCTCTCAGACGTGTCAGAATCATGTGCCTGAGATGCCGGAACCACTCCCCGAACACACCGAAACCACCTGCCAGACCCGCCTGAACCCCCTGGCGAGCACGCCTGATCCACCTGCTCAACTAGCCGGAACCACCTTCCTGACACGCCGAAATCACCTGCCGTGTATACCAGAACCACTTGGTGGACACTCCGGAATCATCTGCCGGACATGCCAGAACCAGCTCTCAGACACACCAGAACCACGTGCCGGACACGCCGGAAGCACATGCCGAGCATGCCGGACCCACCTGCTCGACTCGCCAGAAACACCTGCCGGACACGCCAAAATCACCTGTAGGGTACGCCAGATCCATCTGGCAGACACTCCGGAATCACCTGCCGCGCATGCCGGAACCACCACTCAGACGTGCCGGAATCACGTGCCGGACACGCCGGAAACACATACCGGACAGAACGGAACCACCTGCCAGACACGCCGGAACCACCTGCCGAACACACCACAGCCAGCTGCTCGACTCGACGGAACCACCTGCCGGACACGCCAATATCAACTTCTGGCTATGCCAGAACCACCTGGGGGACAGTCCGGAATCACCTGCCCACCATGGCGGAACAACCTCTCAGATGTACCAGAACCACGTGCCGGACAACCTGGAAACACGTACTGGACAGACTGGAACCACCTGCCGGCCACGCCTGAACCACCTGCCGAGCATGACGGAACCACATGCCGGACATGCCAAAATCACCTGCGGGCTATGCCAGAACCACTTGGAGGACTCTCCGGGATGACCTGCCGGGAATGCTGGAACCACATCTCAGACGTGCCAGAACCACGTGGCGGACTGTCCAGAATCGCCTGTTGGGCATGCGCAACCACCTCTGAGACGTACCAGAACCACGTGCCGTACACGCCAGAACCACCTACGGGACACACCGGAATCACCTTTTGGGCATGCCGGAACCACATGTCAGATGTGCCAGAAACACGTTCCGGAGACGCCGGAAGCACCTGCCGAGCACGTCGGAACCACCTGCTCAAGTCGCCTGAACCACCTGCGGGACACGCCAAAATCACCTGCCGGCTACGCCAAAACCACTTGGTGGACTCTCTGGAATCACCTGCCGGGCATGATAGAACAACCTCTCAGACGTGCCGGAACCACGTGCCGGACACGCTGGAACCACCTGCCGGACATGCCTGAGCCAACTGTCGAGCACGCTGGAACCACATGCTCGACTCGCTGGAACCACATGCTGGACTTGGCAAAATCACCTGCCGGCTACGCCAGAACCACTCGGCAGACACTCCGCAATCACCTGCCGGGCTTGCTGGAACCAGCTGCCGGTCACGCCAACATCACCTGCCAGCTACACCAGAACCACTTGGCAGACAGTCCGGAAACACCTGTCGGGCCGGCCGGAACCACCTCTCAAACGTGCCATTACCATGTGCCTGAGATTCCTGAACCACACCCAGAACACACCGAAACCACCTGCCAGACCCGCCTGAACCCCCTGGCGAGCACGCCTGATCCACCTGCTCAACTAGCCGGAACCACCTTCCTGACACGCCAAAATCACCTGCCAGGTATACCAGAACCACTTGGTGGACACTCCGGAATCATCTGCCGGACATGCCAGAACCAGCTCTCAGACACACCAGAACCACGTGCCTGAGACGCCGGAAGCACCAGCTGAGCATGCCTGAGCCACCTGCTCGACTCGCAAGAAACACCTGTCGGACATGCCAAAATCACCTGCCGGGTACGCCAGAAACACTTGGCGGACACTCCGGAATCACCTGTCGGGCATGCCGGAACCACCTCTCAGACTTGCCAGAACCATGTTCTGTTCACGCCGGTACCACCTGCCGAGTATACCGGAACCAGCTGATCCACTCCCCAGAACCACCTAGTTGACACGCCAAAATCAACTGCCGGCTATGCCAGAACCACTCGGCAGACACTCCGGAATCACATGCCAGGCGTTCCGGAACTACCTCTCAGAGGTGCCAGAACCACATGCCGGAGACTCCTGAATCACCTGCCGGGCATGCCGGAACCACCTCTCAGAGGTGCCAGAACCACATGCCGGACACTCCGGAATCACCTGCCGGGCATGCCGGAACCATCTCTCAGACGTGCCACAACCACGTGCCGGAGAGACCGGAAGCACCTGCCGAGCTCGCCGGAACCACCTGCTGGACATGCCGGAACCACCTGCCTCACAGGCCAAAATCATATGCCGGCTACGCCAAAACCACTTGGTGGACACTCCAGAATCACCTTGCGGGCATGCCGGAACCACGTCATGGACAGACGGCAAACACCTGCCGGACCTGCCGGAACCACCTGCCGAGCACGCCGGAACCACCTGCTCGACTCACCAGAGCCACCTGCCGGACACACCAGAAACACCTGCGGGTTACGCCACAACCACCTGTCGGACACTCCGGAATCACCTGCCGGGCATGCTGGAACCACCTCTCAGAGGTGCCACAACCACATGCTGGAGACGGCGGAAGCACATGCCGAGAATGCCGGAAGTTCCTGATCCACTCCCCAGAACCACCTGCCGGACACACCGATATCACCTGCCGGCTACGCCAGAACCACTTGGCGGACACTCCAGAATCACCTGCCGGGCATGCCAGCACAACCTCTCAGAAGTGCCAGAAGCACGTGCCGGACAGGCCGGAACCATCTCCCGGACAGACCGGAAACACAGGAAACACTCGCCGGAACCACCTGCTTGACTCACCGGTCCCACCTGCCGGACACGCCAAAATCACCTGCCCGCTACACTAGAACCACTTGGCGGACAAGCCGGAATCACGTGAAGTGAATGGCGACACAACCTCTCAGACGTGTCAGAACCTCATGCCGGACACACCAGAACCACCTGCTGGACAGACCGGAACCACCTGCCGGACATGCCGGAACCAATTGCCCGACTCGCCGGAACCACCGCCGGACATGCAAAATCACCTGCCGGCTACGCCAGAACCACTTGGTGAACACTCCGGAATCAACTGCCGGGCATGCCGGAACCACCTCTCAGACTTGCCAGAACCATGTTCCGGACACGCCGGTACCACCTGCCGAGTGTGCCGGAACCACCTGATCCACTCCCCAGAACCACCTGCTGGACACGCCAGAATAACCTGCCGGCTACACCAGAACCTCTCGGAAGACACTCCGGAACCACCTGCCGGGCATGCCGGAACCACCTCTCAGAGGTGCCAGAACCACATGCCGGACACTCCGGAATCACCTGCCGGGCATGCCGGAACCATCTCTCAGACGTGCCACAACCACGTGCCGGAGAGACCGGAAGCACCTGCTGAGCTCGCCGGAACCACCTGCTGGACATGCCGGAACCACCTGCCGGACACGCCGGAACCACCGGCTCGACTCACCGGAACCATTGCCGGACACGCAAAATCACCTGCCGGCTACGCCAGAACCACTTGGCGAACACTCCGGAATCACCTGCCGGGCATGGCGGAACCACCTCTCAGACATGCCGGAACCGCATGCCAATGACACCGGAAGCACCTGCCGAGCACGCCAGAACCACCTGCTCGACTCGCCAAAACCACCTGCTGGACACGCCAAAATCACCTGCCTGCTACGCCAGAACCACTCGGCAGACACTCCGCAATCACCTGCCGGGCTTGCTGGAACCACCTGCCGGTCACGCCAACATCACCTGCCAGCTACGCCAGAACCACTTGGCGGACACTCCGGAAACACCTGTTGGGACGGCCGGAACCACCTCTCAGACGTGTCAGAATCATGTGCCTGAGATGCCGGAACCACTCCCCGAACACACCGAAACCACCTGCCAGACCCGCCTGAACCCCCTGGCGAGCACGCCTGATCCACCTGCTCAACTAGCCGGAACCACCTTCCTGACACGCCGAAATCACCTGCCGTGTATACCAGAACCACTTGGTGGACACTCCGGAATCATCTGCCGGACATGCCAGAACCAGCTCTCAGACACACCAGAACCACGTGCCGGACACGCCGGAAGCACCTATCGAGCATGCCGGACCCACCTGCTCGACTCGCCAGAAACACCTGCCGGACACGCCAAAATCACCTGTCGGGTACGCCAGATCCACCTGGCGGACACTCCGGAATCACCTGCCGCGCATGCCGGAACCACCACTCAGACGTGCCGGAAGCACGTGCCGGACATGCCGGAAACACATATCGGACAGACCGGAACCACCTGACAGACAAGCCGGAACCACCTGCTCGACTCGTAGGAACCACCCGCCAGACAGGCCAAAATCAACAGCTGGCTATGTGGGAACCACCTGGCCTACAGTCCGGAATGACCTGCCGTGCGTGCAGAAGCCACCTCTCAGACGTAACGAAACCGTGTGCCGGACACGCTGGAACCACGTCCTGGACAGTCTGGAACCACCTTCCGGACACGCCTGGACCACCTGCCGAGCACGCCGGAACCACCTGCTCGACTCGCAGGACCCACGTGCTGGACACGCCAAAATGAACTGCCGGCTACAGCAGAACCACTTACCCGACACTCCGGAATCTCCTGCCTGGCATGCCAGAACCACCTCTCAGACGTGCCAGGAGCACGTGCCAGACATGCCGGAACGACCTATCGGACAGAACGGAACCACCTGCCAGACACGCCGGAACCACCTGCCGAGCACACCACAGCCAGCTGCTCGACTTGACGGAACCACCTGCCGGACACGCCAATATCAACTTCTGGCTATGCCAGAACCACCTGGGGGACAGTCCGGTATCACCTGCCCACCATGGCGGAACAACCTCTCAGATGTACCAGAACCACGTGCCGGACAACCTGGAAACACGTACTGGACAGACTGGAACCACCTGCCGGCCACGCCTGAACCACCTGCCGAGCATGACGGAACCACCTGCCGGACATGCCCAAATCACCTGCGGGCTATGCCAGAACCACTTGGAGGACTCTCCGGGATGACCTGCCGGGCATGCTGGAACCACCTCTCAGACGTGCCAGAACCACGTGGCGGACTGTCCAGAATCGCCTGTTGGGCATGCGCAACCACCTCTGAGACGTACCAGAACCACGTGCCGTACACGCCAGAACCACCTACCGGACACACCGGAATCACCTTTTGGGCATGCCGGAACCACATGTCAGATGTGCCAGAAACACGTGCCGGAGACGCCGGAAGCACCTGCCGAGCACGTCGGAACCACCTGCTCAAGTCGCCTGAACCACCTGCGGGACACGCCAAAATCACCTGCCGGCTACGCCAAAACCACTTGGTGGACTCTCTGGAATCACCTGCCCGGCATGATAGAACCACCTCTCAGACGTGCCGGAACCACGTGCCGGACACGCCGGAACCACCTGCCGGACCTGCCTGAGCCAACTGTCGAGCACGCCGGAACCACATGCTCGACTCGCTGGAACCACATGCTGGACTTGGCAAAATCACCTGCCGGCTACGCCAGAACCAATTGGCGGACACTCCGGAATCCCCTGCCGGGCATGCCAGCACAACCTCTCAGAAGTGCCAGAAGCACGTGCCGGACAGGCCGGAACCATCTCCTGGACAGACCGGAAACACAGGAAACACTCGCCGGAACCACGTGCTTGACTCACCAGTCCCAACTGCTGGACACGCAAAAATCACCTGCCGGCTACACCAGAACCACTTGGTGGACTCTCTGGAATCACCTGCCGGGCATCATAGAACCACCTCTCAGACGTGCCGGAACAACGTGCCGGACACGCCGCATCCCCCTCCCCGTAAGACCGGAACCACCTGCCGGGCACGCCTGGACCACCTGCCGAGCACACCAGAACCACCTGCTTGACTCGCAGGACCCACATGCCTGACACGCCAAAATGAGCTGCCGGCTACGCCAGAACCACTTACCCGACACTCCGGAATCACCTGCCTGGCATGCCAGAACCACCTCTCACACGTGCCAGAAGCACGTGCCGGACATGCCGGAACGAACTATCGGACAGAACGGAACCACCTGCCAGACACGCCGGAACCACCTGCCGAACACGCCACAGCCAGCTGCTCGACTCGCCGGAACCACATGCCGGACAGGCCAATATCAACTGCTGGCTATGCCAGAACCACCTGGGGGACAGTCCGGAATCACCTGCCAGCCGTGGCGGAACCACCTCTCAGAAGTGCCAGAAGCACGTGCCGGACATGCCGGAACGACCTACTGGACAGACCAGAACCACCAGCCAGACATGCCGGAAACACCTGCCGAGCACGCCGGAGCCACCTGCTCGACTCGCCGGAACCACCTGCCAGACAGGTCAAAATCAACAGCTGGCTATGCGAGAACCACCTGGCGGACAGTCCGGAATCACCTGCCGGGCATGCAATAACCACCTCTCAGACGTACCAGAATCACGTGCCGCACAAGCTGGAAACACGTCCTGGACAGACTGGAACCACCTGCCGGCCACGCCTGAACCACCTGCCGAGCACGACGGAACCACCTGCCGGACTCGCCAAAAACACCTGCGGGCTATGCCAGAACCACTTGGAGGAATCTCCGGCATGACCTGCCGGGCATGCTGGAACCACCTCTCAGACGTGCCAGAACCACGTGGCGGACTGTCCAGAATCGCCTGTTGGGCATGCGCAACCACCTCTGAGACGTACCAGAACCACGTGCCGTACACGCCGGAACCACCTACCGGACACACCTGAATCAGCTTTCGGGCATGCCGGAAGCACCTGCTCAACTCGCCTGAAAAACCTGCCGGACACGCCAAAATCACCTGCCGGCTACGCCAAAACCACGTGGTGGACTCTCTGAATCACCTGCCGGGCATGATAGAACCACCTCTCAGACGTGCCGGAACCAATGCCGGACACGCCGGAACCACCTCCCGGACAGACCGGAACCCTCTGCCGGACCTGCCTGAACCAATTGTCGAGCACGCCGGAACCACATGCTCGACTCTCTGGAACCACATGCCGGACATGGCAAAATCACCTGCCGGCTACGCCAGAACCACTTGGCGAACACTCTGTAATCACCGGCCGGGCATGCCGGAACCACCTCTCGGACATGCCAGAACCACGTGCCAATGACACCGGAAGCACCTGCCGAGCACGCAGGAACCTCCTGCTGGACTCACCAGAACCACCTGCCAGAGACGCAAAAATCACCTGCCGTCTACGCCACAACCAGTTGGTGAACACTTCGCAATCACCTGCCGGGCTTGCTGGAACCACCTGCCGGTCATGCCAAAATCACCTGCCAACTACGCCGGAACCACTTGGCGGACACTACAGAAACACCTGTCGGGCCGGCCGGAACGACATCTGAGACGTGACAGAACCATGTGCATGAGATGCCGGAACCACAGCCCGAACACACCGAAACCACCTACCAGACATGCCGGAACCACCTGCTCGACTCGCCCGAATCACGGACCTCACACGCCAAAATCACCTGCCGGGCATGCCAGAAGCACTTGACGGACACTCCGGAATCTCTGCCGGACATGCCAGAACCAGCTCTCAGACACACCAGAACCACGTGCCAGAGACGCTGGAACCACGTCCTGGACAGACTGGAACCACCTGCCGGACACGCCTGGACCACCTGCCGAGCACGCCGGAACCACCTGCTCGACTTTCAGTACCCACGTGCCGGACACGCCAAAAGGAACTGCCGGCTACACCAGAACCACTTACACGACACTCCTGAATCACCTGCCCGGCATGCCGGAACCACCTCTCAGACATGCCAGAACCACGTGACAATGACACCGGAAGCACCACTCGAGCACGCCGGAACCACCTGTTCGACTCGCCGGAACCAAGTACCTGACAGGACAAAATCACCTGCCGGGTATGCCAGAACCACTTGGTGGACACTCCAGAATCATCTGCCAGACATGCCAGAACCAGCTCTCAGACACACCAGAACCACGTGCCGGACACGCCGGAAGCACCTGCTGAGCATGCCTGAGCCACATGCTCGACTTGCAAGAAACACCTGCCAGAAACACCAAAATCACCTGCCGGGTACGCCAGAACCACGTGGCGGACACTCCGGAATCACCTGTCGGCCATGCCGGAACCACCTCTCAGACGTGCCAGAACCTCGTGCCGGACACGCCAGAACCACCTGCCGGACAGACCGGAACCACCTGCCGGACACGCCGGAACCACCGGCTCGACTCGCCGGAACCACCGCCGGACATGCAAAATCACCTGCCGGCTACGCCAGAACCACTCGGCAGACACTCCGCAATCACCTGCCAGGCTTGCTGGAACCACCTGCCGGTCACGCCAACATCACCTGCCAGCTACACCAGAACCACTTGGCAGACAGTCCGGAAACACCTGTCGGGCCGGCCGGAACCACCTCTCAAACGTGCCATTACCATGTGCCTGAGATTCCTGAACCACACCCAGAACACACCGAAACCACCTGCCAGAACCGCCTGAACCCCCTGGCGAGCACGCCTGATCCACCTGCTCAACTAGCCGGAACCACCTTCCTGACACGCCAAAATCACCTGCCAGGTATACCAGAACCACTTGGTGGACACTCCGGAATCATCTGCCGGACATGCCAGAACCAGCTCTCAGACACACCAGAACCACGTGCCTGAGACGCCGGAAGCACCAGCTGAGCATGCCTGAGCCACCTGCTCGACTCGCAAGAAACACCTGTCGGACATGCCAAAATCACCTGCCGGGTACGCCAGAAACACTTGGCGGACACTCCGGAATCACCTGTCGGGCATGCCGGAACCACCTCTCAGACTTGCCAGAACCATGTTCTGTTCACGCCGGTACCACCTGCCGAGTATACCGGAACCAGCTGATCCACTCCCCAGAACCACCTAGTTGACACGCCAAAATCAACTGCCGGCTATGCCAGAACCACTCGGCAGACACTCCGGAATCACATGCCAGGCGTTCCGGAACTACCTCTCAGAGGTGCCAGAACCACATGCCGGAGACTCCTGAATCACCTGCCGGGCATGCCGGAACCACCTCTCAGAGGTGCCAGAACCACATGCCGGACACTCCGGAATCACCTGCCGGGCATGCCGGAACCATCTCTCAGACGTGCCACAACCACGTGCCGGAGAGACCGGAAGCACCTGCCGAGCTCGCCGGAACCACCTGCTGGACATGCCGGAACCACCTGCCTCACAGGCCAAAATCATATGCCGGCTACGCCAAAACCACTTGGTGGACACTCCAGAATCACCTTGCGGGCATGCCGGAACCACGTCATGGACAGACGGCAAACACCTGCCGGACCTGCCGGAACCACCTGCCAGACACGCCGGAACCACCTGCCGAACACACCACAGCCAGCTGCTCGACTCGACGGAACCACCTGCCGGACACGCCAATATCAACTTCTGGCTATGCCAGAACCACCTGGGGGACAGTCCGGAATCACCTGCCCACCATGGCGGAACAACCTCTCAGATGTACCAGATCCACGTGCCGGACAACCTGGAAACACGTACTGGACAGACTGGAACCACCTGCCGGCCACGCCTGAACCACCTGCCGAGCATGACGGAACCACCTGCCGGACATGCCCAAATCACCTGCGGGCTATGCCAGAACCACTTGGAGGACTCTCCGGGATGACCTGCCGGGCATGCTGGAACCACCTCTCAGACGTGCCAGAACCACGTGGCGGACTGTCCAGAATCGCCTGTTGGGCATGCGCAACCACCTCTGAGACGTACCAGAACCACGTGCCGTACACGCCAGAACCACCTACCGGACACACCGGAATCACCTTTTGGGCATGCCGGAACCACATGTCAGATGTGCCAGAAACACGTGCCGGAGACGCCGGAAGCACCTGCCGAGCACGTCGGAACCACCTGCTCAAGTCGCCTGAACCACCTGCGGGACACGCCAAAATCACCTGCCGGCTACGCCAAAACCACTTGGTGGACTCTCTGGAATCACCTGCCCGGCATGATAGAACCACCTCTCAGACGTGCCGGAACCACGTGCCGGACACGCCGGAACCACCTGCCGGACCTGCCTGAGCCAACTGTCGAGCACGCCGGAACCACATACTCGACTCGCTGGAACCACATGCTGGACTTGGCAAAATCACCTGCCGGCTACGCCAGAACCAATTGGCGGACACTCCGGAATCCCCTGCCGGGCATGCCAGCACAACCTCTCAGAAGTGCCAGAAGCACGTGCCGGACAGGCCGGAACCATCTCCTGGACAGACCGGAAACACAGGAAACACTCGCCGGAACCACGTGCTTGACTCACCAGTCCCAACTGCTGGACACGCAAAAATCACCTGCCGGCTACACCAGAACCACTTGGTGGACTCTCTGGAATCACCTGCCGGGCATCATAGAACCACCTCTCAGACGTGCCGGAACAACGTGCCGGACACGCCGCATCCCCCTCCCCGTAAGACCGGAACCACCTGCCGGGCACGCCTGGACCACCTGCCGAGCACACCAGAACCACCTGCTTGACTCGCAGGACCCACATGCCTGACACGCCAAAATGAGCTGCCGGCTACGCCAGAACCACTTACCCGACACTCCGGAATCACCTGCCTGGCATGCCAGAACCACCTCTCACACGTGCCAGAAGCACGTGCCGGACATGCCGGAACGAACTATCGGACAGAACGGAACCACCTGCCAGACACGCCGGAACCACCTGCCGAACACGCCACAGCCAGCTGCTCGACTCGCCGGAACCACATGCCGGACAGGCCAATATCAACTGCTGGCTATGCCAGAACCACCTGGGGGACAGTCCGGAATCACCTGCCAGCCGTGGCGGAACCACCTCTCAGAAGTGCCAGAAGCACGTGCCGGACATGCCGGAACGACCTACTGGACAGACCAGAACCACCAGCCAGACATGCCGGAAACACCTGCCGAGCACGCCGGAGCCACCTGCTCGACTCGCCGGAACCACCTGCCAGACAGGTCAAAATCAACAGCTGGCTATGCGAGAACCACCTGGCGGACAGTCCGGAATCACCTGCCGGGCATGCAATAACCACCTCTCAGACGTACCAGAATCACGTGCCGCACAAGCTGGAAACACGTCCTGGACAGACTGGAACCACCTGCCGGCCACGCCTGAACCACCTGCCGAGCACGACGGAACCACCTGCCGGACTCGCCAAAAACACCTGCGGGCTATGCCAGAACCACTTGGAGGACTCTCCGGGATGACCTGCCGGGCATGCTGGAACCACCTCTCAGACGTGCCAGAACCACGTGGCGGACTGTCCAGAATCGCCTGTTGGGCATGCGCAACCACCTCTGAGACGTACCAGAACCACGTGCCGTACACGCCGGAACCACCTACCGGACACACCGGAATCAGCTTTCGGGCATGCCGGAAGCACCTGCTCAACTCGCCTGAAAAACCTGCCGGACACGCCAAAATCACCTGCCGGCTACGCCAAAACCACGTGGTGGACTCTCTGAATCACCTGCCGGGCATGATAGAACCACCTCTCAGACGTGCCGGAACCAATGCCGGACACGCCGGAACCACCTCCCGGACAGACCGGAACCCTCTGCCGGACCTGCCTGAACCAATTGTCGAGCACGCCGGAACCACATGCTCGACTCTCTGGAACCACATGCCGGACATGGCAAAATCACCTGCCGGCTACGCCAGAACCACTTGGCGAACACTCTGTAATCCCCGGCCGGGCATGCCGGAACCACCTCTCGGACATGCCAGAACCACGTGCCAATGACACCGGAAGCACCTGCCGAGCACGCAGGAACCTCCTGCTCGACTCAACAGAACCACCTGCCGGAGATGCAAAAATCACCTGCCGTCTACGCCACAACCAGTTGGTGAACACTTCGCAATCACCTGCCGGGCTTGCTGGAACCACCTGCCGGTCATGCCAAAATCACCTGCCAACTACGCCGGAACCACTTGGCGGACACTACAGAAACACCTGTCGGGCCGGCCGGAACGACATCTGAGACGTGACAGAACCATGTGCATGAGATGCCGGAACCACAGCCCGAACACACCGAAACCACCTACCAGACATGCCGGAACCACCTGCTCGACTCGCCCGAATCACGTACCTCACACGCCAAAATCACCTGCCGGGCATGCCAGAAGCACTTGACGGACACTCCGGAATCTCTGCCGGACATGCCAGAACCAGCTCTCAGACACACCAGAACCACGTGCCAGAGACGCTGGAACCACGTCCTGGACAGACTGGAACCACCTGCCGGACACGCCTGGACCACCTGCCGAGCACGCCGGAACCACCTGCTCGACTTTCAGTACCCACGTGCCGGACACGCCAAAAGGAACTGCCGGCTACACCAGAACCACTTACACGACACTCCTGAATCACCTGCCCGGCATGCCGGAACCACCTCTCAGACATGCCAGAACCACGTGACAATGACACCGGAAGCACCACTCGAGCACGCCGGAACCACCTGTTCGACTCGCCGGAACCAAGTACCTGACAGGACAAAATCACCTGCCGGGTATGCCAGAACCACTTGGTGGACACTCCAGAATCATCTGCCAGACATGCCAGAACCAGCTCTCAGACACACCAGAACCACGTGCCGGACACGCCGGAAGCACCTGCTGAGCATGCCTGAGCCACATGCTCGACTTGCAAGAAACACCTGCCAGAAACGCCAAAATCACCTGCCGGGTACGCCAGAACCACGTGGCGGACACTCCGGAATCACCTGTCGGCCATGCCGGAACCACCTCTCAGACGTGCCAGAACCTCGTGCCGGACACGCCAGAACCACCTGCCGGACAGACCGGAACCACCTGCCGGACACGCCGGAACCACCGGCTCGACTCGCCGGAACCACCGCCGGACATGCAAAATCACCTGCCGGCTACGCCAGAACCACTCGGCAGACACTCCGCAATCACCTGCCGGGCTTGCTGGAACCACCTGCCGGTCACGCCAACATCACCTGCCAGCTACACCAGAACCACTTGGCAGACAGTCCGGAAACACCTGTCGGGCCGGCCGGAACCACCTCTCAAACGTGCCATTACCATGTGCCTGAGATTCCCGAACCACACCCAGAACACACCGAAACCACCTGCCAGAACCGCCTGAACCCCCTGGCGAGCACGCCTGATCCACCTGCTCAACTAGCCGGAACCACCTTCCTGACACGCCAAAATCACCTGCCAGGTATACCAGAACCACTTGGTGGACACTCCGGAATCATCTGCCGGACATGCCAGAACCAGCTCTCAGACACACCAGAACCACGTGCCTGAGACGCCGGAAGCACCAGCTGAGCATGCCTGAGCCACCTGCTCGACTCGCAAGAAACACCTGTCGGACATGCCAAAATCACCTGCCGGGTACGCCAGAAACACTTGGCGGACACTCCGGAATCACCTGTCGGGCATGCCGGAACCACCTCTCAGACTTGCCAGAACCATGTTCTGTTCACGCCGGTACCACCTGCCGAGTATACCGGAACCAGCTGATCCACTCCCCAGAACCACCTAGTTGACACGCCAAAATCAACTGCCGGCTATGCCAGAACCACTCGGCAGACACTCCGGAATCACATGCCAGGCGTTCCGGAACTACCTCTCAGAGGTGCCAGAACCACATGCCGGAGACTCCTGAATCACCTGCCGGGCATGCCGGAACCACCTCTCAGAGGTGCCAGAACCACATGCCGGACACTCCGGAATCACCTGCCGGGCATGCCGGAACCATCTCTCAGACGTGCCACAACCACGTGCCGGAGAGACCGGAAGCACCTGCCGAGCTCGCCGGAACCACCTGCTGGACATGCCGGAACCACCTGCCTCACAGGCCAAAATCATATGCCGGCTACGCCAAAACCACTTGGTGGACACTCCAGAATCACCTTGCGGGCATGCCGGAACCACGTCATGGACAGACGGCAAACACCTGCCGGACCTGCCGGAACCACCTGCCGAGCACGCCGGAACCACCTGCTCGACTCGCCAAAACCACCTGCTGGACACGCCAAAATCACCTGCCGGCTATGCCAGAACCACTTGGCAGACACTCCGGAATCACATGCCAGGCGTTCCGGAACTACCTCTCAGAGGTGCCAGAACCACATGCCGGAGACTCCTGAATCACCTGCCGGGCATGCCGGAACCACCTCTCAGAGGTGCCAGAACCACATGCCGGACACTCCGGAATCACCTGCCGGGCATGCCGGAACCATCTCTCAGACGTGCCACAACCACGTGCCGGAGAGACCGGAAGCACCTGCCGAGCTCGCCGGAACCACCTGCTGGACATGCCGGAACCACCTGCCTCACAGGCCAAAATCATATGCCGGCTACGCCAAAACCACTTGGTGGACACTCCAGAATCACCTTGCGGGCATGCCGGAACCACGTCATGGACAGACGGCAAACACCTGCCGGACCTGCCGGAACCACCTGCCGAGCACGCCGGAACCACCTGCTCGACTCACCAGAGCCACCTGCCGGACACACCAGAAACACCTGCGGGTTACGCCACAACCACCTGTTGGACACTCCGGAATCACCTGCCGGGCATGCTGGAACCACCTCTCAGAGGTGCCACAACCACATGCTGGAGACGGCGGAAGCACATGCCGAGAATGCCGGAAGTTCCTGATCCACTCCCCAGAACCACCTGCCGGACACACCGATATCACCTGCCGGCTACGCCAGAACCACTTGGCGGACACTCCAGAATCACCTGCCGGGCATGCCAGCACAACCTCTCAGAAGTGCCAGAAGCACGTGCCGGACAGGCCAGAACCATCTCCCGGACAGACCGGAAACACAGGAAACACTCGCCGGAACCACCTGCTTGACTCACCGGTCCCACCTGCCGGACACGCCAAAATCACCTGCCCGCTACACTAGAACCACTTGGCGGACAAGCCGGAATCACGTGAAGTGAATGGCGACACAACCTCTCAGACGTGTCAGAACCTCATGCCGGACACACCAGAACCACCTGCTGGACAGACCGGAACCACCTGCCGGACATGCCGGAACCAATTGCCCGACTCGCCGGAACCACCGCCGGACATGCAAAATCACCTGCCGGCTACGCCAGAACCACTTGGTGAACACTCCGGAATCAACTGCCGGGCATGCCGGAACCACCTCTCAGACTTGCCAGAACCATGTTCCGGACACGCCGGTACCACCTGCCGAGTGTGCCGGAACCACCTGATCCACTCCCCAGAACCACCTGCTGGACACGCCAGAATAACCTGCCGGCTACGCCAGAACCTCTCGGAAGACACTCCGGAACCACCTGCCGGGCATGCCGGAACCACCTCTCAGAGGTGCCAGAACCACATGCCGGACACTCCGGAATCACCTGCCGGGCATGCCGGAACCATCTCTCAGACGTGCCACAACCACGTGCCGGAGAGACCGGAAGCACCTGCTGAGCTCGCCGGAACCACCTGCTGGACATGCCGGAACCACCTGCCGGACACGCCGGAACCACCGGCTCGACTCACCGGAACCATTGCCGGACACGCAAAATCACCTGCCGGCTACGCCAGAACCACTTGGCGAACACTCCGGAATCACCTGCCGGGCATGGCGGAACCACCTCTCAGACATGCCGGAACCGCATGCCAATGACACCGGAAGCACCTGCCGAGCACGCCAGAACCACCTGCTCGACTCGCCAAAACCACCTGCTGGACACGCCAAAATCACCTGCCTGCTACGCCAGAACCACTCGGCAGACACTCCGCAATCACCTGCCGGGCTTGCTGGAACCACCTGCCGGTCACGCCAACATCACCTGCCAGCTACGCCAGAACCACTTGGCGGACACTCCGGAAACACCTGTTGGGACGGCCGGAACCACCTCTCAGACGTGTCAGAATCATGTGCCTGAGATGCCGGAACCACTCCCCGAACACACCGAAACCACCTGCCAGACCCGCCTGAACCCCCTGGCGAGCACGCCTGATCCACCTGCTCAACTAGCCGGAACCACCTTCCTGACACGCCGAAATCACCTGCCGTGTATACCAGAACCACTTGGTGGACACTCCGGAATCATCTGCCGGACATGCCAGAACCAGCTCTCAGACACACCAGAACCACGTGCCGGACACGCCGGAAGCACCTATCGAGCATGCCGGACCCACCTGCTCGACTCGCCAGAAACACCTGCCGGACACGCCAAAATCACCTGTCGGGTACGCCAGATCCACCTGGCGGACACTCCGGAATCACCTGCCGCGCATGCCGGAACCACCACTCAGACGTGCCGGAAGCACGTGCCGGACACGCCGGAAACACATACCGGACAGACTGGAACCACCTGACAGACAAGCCGGAACCACCTGCTCGACTCGTAGGAACCACCCGCCAGACAGGCCAAAATCAACAGCTGGCTATGCGGGAACCACCTGGCCTACAGTCCGGAATGACCTGCCGTGCATGCAGAAGCCACCTCTCAGACGTAATGAAACCGTGTGCTGGACACGCTGGAACCACGTCCTGGACAGTCTGGAACCACCTTCCGGACACGCCTGGACCACCTGCCGAGCACACCAGAACCACCTGCTTGACTCGCAGGACCCACATGCCTGACACGCCAAAATGAGCTGCCGGCTACGCCAGAACCACTTACCCGACACTCCGGAATCACCTGCCTGGCATGCCAGAACCACCTCTCACACGTGCCAGAAGCACGTGCCGGACATGCCGGAACGAACTATCGGACAGAACGGAACCACCTGCCAGACACGCCGGAACCACCTGCCGAACACGCCACAGCCAGCTGCTCGACTCGCCGGAACCACATGCCGGACAGGCCAATATCAACTGCTGGCTATGCCAGAACCACCTGGGGGACAGTCCGGAATCACCTGCCAGCCGTGGCGGAACCACCTCTCAGAAGTGCCAGAAGCACGTGCCGGACATGCCGGAACGACCTACTGGACAGACCAGAACCACCAGCCAGACATGCCGGAAACACCTGCCGAGCACGCCGGAGCCACCTGCTCGACTCGCCGGAACCACCTGCCAGACAGGTCAAAATCAACAGCTGGCTATGCGAGAACCACCTGGCGGACAGTCCGGAATCACCTGCCGGGCATGCAATAACCACCTCTCAGACGTACCAGAATCACGTGCCGCACAAGCTGGAAACACGTCCTGGACAGACTGGAACCACCTGCCGGCCACGCCTGAACCACCTGCCGAGCACGACGGAACCACCTGCCGGACTCGCCAAAAACACCTGCGGGCTATGCCAGAACCACTTGGAGGACTCTCCGGGATGACCTGCCGGGCATGCTGGAACCACCTCTCAGACGTGCCAGAACCACGTGGCGGACTGTCCAGAATCGCCTGTTGGGCATGCGCAACCACCTCTGAGACGTACCAGAACCACGTGCCGTACACGCCGGAACCACCTACCGGACACACCGGAATCAGCTTTCGGGCATGCCGGAAGCACCTGCTCAACTCGCCTGAAAAACCTGCCGGACACGCCAAAATCACCTGCCGGCTACGCCAAAACCACGTGGTGGACTCTCTGAATCACCTGCCGGGCATGATAGAACCACCTCTCAGACGTGCCGGAACCAATGCCGGACACGCCGGAACCACCTCCCGGACAGACCGGAACCCTCTGCCGGACCTGCCTGAACCAATTGTCGAGCACGCCGGAACCACATGCTCGACTCTCTGGAACCACATGCCGGACATGGCAAAATCACCTGCCGGCTACGCCAGAACCACTTGGCGAACACTCTGTAATCACCGGCCGGGCATGCCGGAACCACCTCTCGGACATGCCAGAACCACGTGCCAATGACACCGGAAGCACCTGCCGAGCACGCAGGAACCTCCTGCTCGACTCACCAGAACCACCTGCCGGAGACGCAAAAATCACCTGCCGTCTACGCCACAACCAGTTGGTGAACACTTCGCAATCACCTGCCGGGCTTGCTGGAACCACCTGCCGGTCATGCCAAAATCACCTGCCAACTACGCCGGAACCACTTGGCGGACACTGCAGAAACACCTGTCGGGCCGGCCGGAACGACATCTGAGACGTGACAGAACCATGTGCATGAGATGCCGGAACCACAGCCCGAACACACCGAAACCACCTACCAGACATGCCGGAACCACCTGCTCGACTCGCCCGAATCACGTACCTCACACGCCAAAATCACCTGCCGGGCATGCCAGAAGCACTTGAGGGACACTCCGGAATCTCTGCCGGACATGCCAGAACCAGCTCTCAGACACACCAGAACCACGTGCCAGAGACGCTGGAACCACGTCCTGGACAGACTGGAACCACCTGCCGGACACGCCTGGACCACCTGCCGAGCACGCCGGAACCACCTGCTCGACTTTCAGTACCCACGTGCCGGACACGCCAAAAGGAACTGCCGGCTACACCAGAACCACTTACACGACACTCCTGAATCACCTGCCCGGCATGCCGGAACCACCTCTCAGACATGCCAGAACCACGTGACAATGACACCGGAAGCACCACTCGAGCACGCCGGAACCACCTGTTCGACTCGCCGGAACCAAGTACCTGACAGGACAAAATCACCTGCCGGGTATGCCAGAACCACTTGGTGGACACTCCAGAATCATCTGCCAGACATGCCAGAACCAGCTCTCAGACACACCAGAACCACGTGCCGGACACGCCGGAAGCACCTGCTGAGCATGCCTGAGCCACATGCTCGACTTGCAAGAAACACCTGCCAGAAACGCCAAAATCACCTGCCGGGTACGCCAGAACCACGTGGCGGACACTCCGGAATCACCTGTCGGCCATGCCGGAACCACCTCTCAGACGTGCCAGAACCTCGTGCCGGACACGCCAGAACCACCTGCCGGACAGACCGGAACCACCTGCCGGACACGCCGGAACCACCGGCTCGACTCGCCGGAACCACCGCCGGACATGCAAAATCACCTGCCGGCTACGCCAGAACCACTCGGCAGACACTCCGCAATCACCTGCCGGGCTTGCTGGAACCACCTGCCGGTCACGCCAACATCACCTGCCAGCTACACCAGAACCACTTGGCAGACAGTCCGGAAACACCTGTCGGGCCGGCCGGAACCACCTCTCAAACGTGCCATTACCATGTGCCTGAGATTCCTGAACCACACCCAGAACACACCGAAACCACCTGCCAGACCCGCCTGAACCCCCTGGCGAGCACGCCTGATCCACCTGCTCAACTAGCCGGAACCACCTTCCTGACATGCCAAAATCACCTGCCAGGTATACCAGAACCACTTGGTGGACACTCCGGAATCATCTGCCGGACATGCCAGAACCAGCTCTCAGACACACCAGAACCACGTGCCTGAGACGCCGGAAGCACCAGCTGAGCATGCCTGAGCCACCTGCTCGACTCGCAAGAAACACCTGTCGGACATGCCAAAATCACCTGCCGGGTACGCCAGAAACACTTGGCCGACACTCCGGAATCACCTGTCGGGCATGCCGGAACCACCTCTCAGACTTGCCAGAACCATGTTCTGTTCACGCCGGTACCACCTGCCGAGTATACCGGAACCAGCTGATCCACTCCCCAGAACCACCTAGTTGACACGCCAAAATCAACTGCCGGCTATGCCAGAACCACTCGGCAGACACTCCGGAATCACATGCCAGGCGTTCCGGAACTACCTCTCAGAGGTGCCAGAACCACATGCCGGAGACTCCTGAATCACCTGCCGGGCATGCCGGAACCACCTCTCAGAGGTGCCAGAACCACATGCCGGACACTCCGGAATCACCTGCCGGGCATGCCGGAACCATCTCTCAGACGTGCCACAACCACGTGCCGGAGAGACCGGAAGCACCTGACGAGCTCGCCGGAACCACCTGCTGGACATGCCGGAACCACCTGCCTCACAGGCCAAAATCATATGCCGGCTACGCCAAAACCACTTGGTGGACACTCCAGAATCACCTTGCGGGCATGCCGGAACCACGTCATGGACAGACGGCAAACACCTGCCGGACCTGCCGGAACCACCTGCCGAGCACGCCGGAACCACCTGCTCGACTCGCCAAAACCACCTGCTGGACACGCCAAAATCACCTGCCGGCTACGCCAGAACCACTCGGCAGACACTCCGGAATCACATGCCAGGCGTTCCGGAACTACCTCTCAGAGGTGCCAGAACCACATGCCGGAGACTCCTGAATCACCTGCCGGGCATGCCGGAACCACCTCTCAGAGGTGCCAGAACCACATGCCGGACACTCCGGAATCACCTGCCGGGCATGCCGGAACCATCTCTCAGACGTGCCACAACCACGTGCCGGAGAGACCGGAAGCACCTGCCGAGCTCGCCGGAACCACCTGCTGGACATGCCGGAACCACCTGCCTCACAGGCCAAAATCATATGCCGGCTACGCCAAAACCACTTGGTGGACACTCCAGAATCACCTTGCGGGCATGCCGGAACCACGTCATGGACAGACGGCAAACACCTGCCGGACCTGCCGGAACCACCTGCCGAGCACGCCGGAACCACCTGCTCGACCCACCAGAGCCACCTGCCGGACACACCAGAAACACCTGCGGGTTACGCCACAACCACCTGTCGGACACTCCGGAATCACCTGCCGGGCATGCTGGAACCACCTCTCAGAGGTGCCAAAACCACATGCTGGAGACGGCGGAAGCACATGCCGAGAATGCCGGAAGTTCCTGATCCACTCCCCAGAACCACCTGCCGGACACACCGATATCACCTGCCGGCTACGCCAGAACCACTTGGCGGACACTCCAGAATCACCTGCCGGGCATGCCAGCACAACCTCTCAGAAGTGCCAGAAGCACGTGCCGGACAGGCCAGAACCATCTCCCGGACAGACTGGAAACACAGGAAACACTCGCCGGAACCACCTGCTTGACTCACCGGTCCCACCTGCCGGACACGCCAAAATCACCTGCCCGCTACACTAGAACCACTTGGCGGACAAGCCGGAATCACGTGAAGTGAATGGCGACACAACCTCTCAGACGTGTCAGAACCTCATGCCGGACACACCAGAACCACCTGCTGGACAGACCGGAACCACCTGCCGGACATGCCGGAACCAATTGCTCGACTCGCCGGAACCACCGCCGGACATGCAAAATCACCTGCCGGCTACGCCAGAACCACTTGGTGAACACTCCGGAATCAACTGCCGGGCATGCCGGAACCACCTCTCAGACTTGCCAGAACCATGTTCCGGACACGCCGGTACCACCTGCCGAGTATGCCGGAACCACCTGATCCACTCCCCAGAACCACCTGCTGGACACGCCAGAATCACCTGCCGGCTACGCCAGAACCTCTCGGCAGACACTCCGGAACCACCTGCCGGGCATGCCGGAACCACCTCTCAGAGGTGCCAGAACCACATGCCGGACACTCCGGAATCACCTGCCGGGCATGCCGGAACCATCTCTCAGACGTGCCACAACCACGTGCCGGAGAGACCGGAAGCACCTGCTGAGCTCGCCGGAACCACCTGCTGGACATGCCGGAACCACCTGCCGGACACGCCGGAACCACCGGCTCGACTCGCCGGAACCATTGCCGGACACGCAAAATCACCTGCCGGCTACGCCAGAACCACTTGGCGAACACTCCGGAATCACCTGCCGGGCATGGCGGAACCACCTCTCAGACATGCCGGAACCGCATGCCAATGACACCGGAAGCACCTGCCGAGCACGCCAGAACCACCTGCTCGACTCGCCAAAACCACCTGCTGGACACGCCAAAATCACCTGCCGGCTACGCCAGAACCACTCGGCAGACACTCCGCAATCACCTGCCGGGCTTGCTGGAACCACCTGCCGGTCACGCCAACATCACCTGCCAGCTATGCCAGAACCACTTGGCGGACACTCCGGAAACACCTGTTGGGACGGCCGGAACCACCTCTCAGACGTGTCAGAATCATGTGCCTGAGATGCCGGAACCACTCCCCGAACACACCGAAACCACCTGCCAGACCCGCCTGAACCCCCTGGCGAGCACGCCTGATCCACCTGCTCAACTAGCCGGAACCACCTTCCTGACACGCCGAAATCACCTGCCGTGTATACCAGAACCACTTGGTGGACACTCCGGAATCATCTGCCGGACATGCCAGAACCAGCTCTCAGACACACCAGAACCACGTGCCGGACACGCCGGAAGCACCTATCGAGCATGCCGGACCCACCTGCTCGACTCGCCAGAAACACCTGCCGGACACGCCAAAATCACCTGTCGGGTACGCCAGATCCACCTGGCGGACACTCCGGAATCACCTGCCGCGCATGCCGGAACCACCACTCAGACGTGCCGGAAGCACGTGCCGGACACGCCGGAAACACATACCGGACAGACTGGAACCACCTGACAGACAAGCCGGAACCACCTGCTCGACTCGTAGGAACCACCCGCCAGACAGGCCAAAATCAACAGCTGGCTATGCGGGAACCACCTGGCCTACAGTCCGGAATGACCTGCCGTGCATGCAGAAGCCACCTCTCAGACGTAATGAAACCGTGTGCTGGACACGCTGGAACCACGTCCTGGACAGTCTGGAACCACCTTCCGGACACGCCTGGACCACCTGCCGAGCACACCAGAACCACCTGCTTGACTCGCAGGACCCACATGCCTGACACGCCAAAATGAGCTGCCGGCTACGCCAGAACCACTTACCCGACACTCCGGAATCACCTGCCTGGCATGCCAGAACCACCTCTCACACGTGCCAGAAGCACGTGCCGGACATGCCGGAACGAACTATCGGACAGAACGGAACCACCTGCCAGACACGCCGGAACCACCTGCCGAACACGCCACAGCCAGCTGCTCGACTCGCCGGAACCACATGCCGGACAGGCCAATATCAACTGCTGGCTATGCCAGAACCACCTGGGGGACAGTCCGGAATCACCTGCCAGCCGTGGCGGAACCACCTCTCAGAAGTGCCAGAAGCACGTGCCGGACATGCCGGAACGACCTACTGGACAGACCAGAACCACCAGCCAGACATGCCGGAAACACCTGCCGAGCACGCCGGAGCCACCTGCTCGACTCGCCGGAACCACCTGCCAGACAGGTCAAAATCAACAGCTGGCTATGCGAGAACCACCTGGCGGACAGTCCGGAATCACCTGCCGGGCATGCAATAACCACCTCTCAGACGTACCAGAATCACGTGCCGCACAAGCTGGAAACACGTCCTGGACAGACTGGAACCACCTGCCGGCCACGCCTGAACCACCTGCCGAGCACGACGGAACCACCTGCCGGACTCGCCAAAAACACCTGCGGGCTATGCCAGAACCACTTGGAGGACTCTCCGGGATGACCTGCCGGGCATGCTGGAACCACCTCTCAGACGTGCCAGAACCACGTGGCGGACTGTCCAGAATCGCCTGTTGGGCATGCGCAACCACCTCTGAGACGTACCAGAACCACGTGCCGTACACGCCGGAACCACCTACCGGACACACCGGAATCAGCTTTCGGGCATGCCGGAAGCACCTGCTCAACTCGCCTGAAAAACCTGCCGGACACGCCAAAATCACCTGCCGGCTACGCCAAAACCACGTGGTGGACTCTCTGAATCACCTGCCGGGCATGATAGAACCACCTCTCAGACGTGCCGGAACCAATGCCGGACACGCCGGAACCACCTCCCGGACAGACCGGAACCCTCTGCCGGACCTGCCTGAACCAATTGTCGAGCACGCCGGAACCACATGCTCGACTCTCTGGAACCACATGCCGGACATGGCAAAATCACCTGCCGGCTACACCAGAACCACTTGGCGAACACTCTGTAATCACCGGCCGGGCATGCCGGAACCACCTCTCGGACATGCCAGAACCACGTGCCAATGACACCGGAAGCACCTGCCGAGCACGCAGGAACCTCCTGCTCGACTCACCAGAACCACCTGCCGGAGACGCAAAAATCACCTGCCGTCTACGCCACAACCAGTTGGTGAACACTTCGCAATCACCTGCCGGGCTTGCTGGAACCACCTGCCGGTCATGCCAAAATCACCTGCCAACTACGCCAGAACCACTTGGCGGACACTGCAGAAACACCTGTCGGGCCGGCCGGAACGACATCTGAGACGTGACAGAACCATGTGCATGAGATGCCGGAACCACAGCCCGAACACACCGAAACCACCTACCAGACATGCCGGAACCACCTGCTCGACTCGCCCGAATCACGTACCTCACACGCCAAAATCACCTGCCGGGCATGCCAGAAGCACTTGACGGACACTCCGGAATCTCTGCCGGACATGCCAGAACCAGCTCTCAGACACACCAGAACCACGTGCCAGAGACGCTGGAACCACGTCCTGGACAGACTGGAACCACCTGCCGGACACGCCTGGACCACCTGCCGAGCACGCCGGAACCACCTGCTCGACTTTCAGTACCCACGTGCCGGACACGCCAAAAGGAACTGCCGGCTACACCAGAACCACTTACACGACACTCCTGAATCACCTGCCCGGCATGCCGGAACCACCTCTCAGACATGCCAGAACCACGTGACAATGACACCGGAAGCACCACTCGAGCACGCCGGAACCACCTGTTCGACTCGCCGGAACCAAGTACCTGACAGGACAAAATCACCTGCCGGGTATGCCAGAACCACTTGGTGGACACTCCAGAATCATCTGCCAGACATGCCAGAACCAGCTCTCAGACACACCAGAACCACGTGCCGGACACGCCGGAAGCACCTGCTGAGCATGCCTGAGCCACATGCTCGACTTGCAAGAAACACCTGCCAGAAACGCCAAAATCACCTGCCGGGTACGCCAGAACCACGTGGCGGACACTCCGGAATCACCTGTCGGCCATGCCGGAACCACCTCTCAGACGTGCCAGAACCTCGTGCCGGACACGCCAGAACCACCTGCCGGACAGACCGGAACCACCTGCCGGACACGCCGGAACCACCGGCTCGACTCGCCGGAACCACCGCCGGACATGCAAAATCACCTGCCGGCTACGCCAGAACCACTCGGCAGACACTCCGCAATCACCTGCCGGGCTTGCTGGAACCAGCTGCCGGTCACGCCAACATCACCTGCCAGCTACACCAGAACCACTTGGCAGACAGTCCGGAAACACCTGTCGGGCCGGCCGGAACCACCTCTCAAACGTGCCATTACCATGTGCCTGAGATTCCTGAACCACACCCAGAACACACCGAAACCACCTGCCAGAACCGCCTGAACCCCCTGGCGAGCACGCCTGATCCACCTGCTCAACTAGCCGGAACCACCTTCCTGACACGCCAAAATCACCTGCCAGGTATACCAGAACCACTTGGTGGACACTCCGGAATCATCTGCCGGACATGCCAGAACCAGCTCTCAGACACACCAGAACCACGTGCCTGAGACGCCGGAAGCACCAGCTGAGCATGCCTGAGCCACCTGCTCGACTCGCAAGAAACACCTGTCGGACATGCCAAAATCACCTGCCGGGTACGCCAGAAACACTTGGCCGACACTCCGGAATCACCTGTCGGGCATGCCGGAACCACCTCTCAGACTTGCCAGAACCATGTTCTGTTCACGCCGGTACCACCTGCCGAGTATACCGGAACCAGCTGATCCACTCCCCAGAACCACCTAGTTGACACGCCAAAATCAACTGCCGGCTATGCCAGAACCACTCGGCAGACACTCCGGAATCACATGCCAGGCGTTCCGGAACTACCTCTCAGAGGTGCCAGAACCACATGCCGGAGACTCCTGAATCACCTGCCGGGCATGCCGGAACCACCTCTCAGAGGTGCCAGAACCACATGCCGGACACTCCGGAATCACCTGCCGGGCATGCCGGAACCATCTCTCAGACGTGCCACAACCACGTGCCGGAGAGACCGGAAGCACCTGCCGAGCTCGCCGGAACCACCTGCTGGACATGCCGGAACCACCTGCCTCACAGGCCAAAATCATATGCCGGCTACGCCAAAACCACTTGGTGGACACTCCAGAATCACCTTGCGGGCATGCCGGAACCACGTCATGGACAGACGGCAAACACCTGCCGGACCTGCCGGAACCACCTGCCGAGCACGCCGGAACCACCTGCTCGACTCACCAGAGCCACCTGCCGGACACACCAGAAACACCTGCGGGTTACGCCACAACCACCTGTCGGACACTCCGGAATCACCTGCCGGGCATGCTGGAACCACCTCTCAGAGGTGCCACAACCACATGCTGGAGACGGCGGAAGCACATGCCGAGAATGCCGGAAGTTCCTGATCCACTCCCCAGAACCACCTGCCGGACACACCGATATCACCTGCCGGCTACGCCAGAACCACTTGGCGGACACTCCAGAATCACCTGCCGGGCATGCCAGCACAACCTCTCAGAAGTGCCAGAAGCACGTGCCGGACAGGCCGGAACCATCTCCCGGACAGACCGGAAACACAGGAAACACTCGCCGGAACCACCTGCTTGACTCACCGGTCCCACCTGCCGGACACGCCAAAATCACCTGCCCGCTACACTAGAACCACTTGGCGGACAAGCCGGTATCACGTGAAGTGAATGGCGACACAACCTCTCAGACGTGTCAGAACCTCGTGCCGGACACACCAGAACCACCTGCTGGACAGACCGGAACCACCTGCCGGACATGCCGGAACCACCGGCTCGACTCGCCGGAACCACCGCCGGACATGCAAAATCACCTGCCGGCTACGCCAGAACCACTTGGCGAACACTCCGGAATCACCTGCCGGGCATGCCGGAACCACCTCTCAGACTTGCCAGAACCATGTTCCGGACACGCCGGTACCACCTGCCGAGTATGCCGGAACCACCTGATCCACTCCCCAGAACCACCTGCTGGACACGCCAGAATCACCTGCCGGCTACGCCAGAACCACTCGGCAGACACTCCGGAACCACCTGCCGGGCATGCCGGAACCACCTCTCAGAGGTGCCAGAACCACATGCCGGACACTCCGGAATCACCTGCCGGGCATGCCGGAACCATCTCTCAGACGTGCCACAACCACGTGCCGGAGAGACCGGAAGCACCTGCTGAGCTCGCCGGAACCACCTGCTGGACATGCCGGAACCACCTGCCGGACACGCCGGAACCACCGGCTCGACTCGCCGGAACCATTGCCGGACACGCAAAATCACCTGCCGGCTACGCCAGAACCACTTGGCGAACACTCCGGAATCACCTGTCGGGCATGGCGGAACCACCTCTCAGACATGCCGGAACCGCATGCCAATGACACCGGAAGCACCTGCCGAGCACGCCAGAACCACCTGCTCGACTCGCCAAAACCACCTGCTGGACACGCCAAAATCACCTGCTGGCTACGCCAGAACCACTCGGCAGACACTCCGCAATCACCTGCCGGGCTTGCTGGAACCACCTGCCGGTCACGCCAACATCACCTGCCAGCTACGCCAGAACCACTTGGCGGACACTCCGGAAACACCTGTTGGGATGGCCGGAACCACCTCTCAGACGTGTCAGAATCATGTGCCTGAGATGCTGGAACCACTCCCCGAACACACCGAAACCACCTGCCAGACCCGCCTGAACCCCCTGGCGAGCAGGCCTGATCCACCTGCTCAACTAGCCGGAACCACCTTCCTGACACGCCGAAATCACCTGTCGTGTATACCAGAACCACTTGGTGGACACTCCGGAATCATCTGCCGGACATGCCAGAACCAGCTCTCAGACACACCAGAACAACGTGCCGGACACGCCGGAAGCACCTGCCGAGCATGCCGGACCCACCTGCTCGACTCACCAGAAACACCTGCCGGACACGCCAAAATCACCTGTCGGGTACGCCAGATCCACCTGGCGGACACTCCGGAATCACCTGCCGCGCATGCCTGAACCACCACTCAGACGTGCCGGAAGCACGTGCCGGACACGCCGGAAACACATACCGGACAGACCGGAACCACCTGACAGACAAGCCGGAACCACCTGCTCGACTCGTAGGAACCACCCGCCAGACAGGCCAAAATCAACAGCTGGCTATGCGGGAACCACCTGGCCTACAGTCCGGAATGACCTGCCGTGCATTCAGAAGCCAACTCTCAGACGCAACGAAACCGTGTGCCGGACACGCTGGAACCACGTCCTGGACAGTCTGGAACCACCTTCCGGACACGCCTGGACCACCTGCCGAGCACGCCGGAACCACCTGCTCCACTCGCAGGACCCACGTGCCGGACACGCCAAAATGAACTGCCGGCTACAGCAGAACCACTTACCCGACACTCCGGAATCTCCTGCCTGGCATGCCAGAACCACCTCTCAGACGTGCCAGGAGCACGTGCCGGACATGCCGGAACGACCTATCGGACAGAACCGAACCACCTGCCAGACACGCCGGAACCACCTGCCGAACACACCACAGCCAGCTGCTCGACTCGACGGAACCACCTGCCGGACACGCCAATATCAACTTCTGGCTATGCCAGAACCACCTGGGGGACAGTCCGGAATCACCTGCCCACCATGGCGGAACAACCTCTCAGATGTACCAGAACCACGTGCCGGACAACCTGGAAACACGTACTGGACAGACTGGAACCACCTGCCGGCCACGCCTGAACCACCTGCCGAGCATGACGGAACCACCTGCCGGACATGCCCAAATCACCTGCGGGCTATGCCAGAACCACTTGGAGGACTCTCCGGGATGACCTGCCGGGCATGCTGGAACCACCTCTCAGACGTGCCAGAACCACGTGGCGGACTGTCCAGAATCGCCTGTTGGGCATGCGCAACCACCTCTGAGACGTACCAGAACCACGTGCCGTACACGCCAGAACCACCTACCGGACACACCGGAATCACCTTTTGGGCATGCCGGAACCACATGTCAGATGTGCCAGAAACACGTGCCGGAGACACCGGAAGCACCTGCCGAGCACGTCGGAACCACATGCTCAAGTCGCCTGAACCACCTGCGGGACACGCCAAAATCACCTGCCGGCTACGCCAAAACCACTTGGTGGACTCTCTGGAATCACCTGCCGGGCATGATAGAACCACCTCTCAGACGTGCCGGAACCACGTGCCGGACACGCCGGAACCACCTGCCGGACCTGCCTGAGCCCACTGTCGAGCACGCCGGAACCACATGCTCGACTCGCTGGAACCACATGCTGGACTTGGCAAAATCACCTGCCGGCTACGCCAGAACCAATTGGCGGACACTCCGGAATCCCCTGCCGGGCATGCCAGCACAACCTCTCAGAAGTGCCAGAAGCACGTGCCGGACAGGCCGGAACCATCTCCTGGACAGACCGGAAACACAGGAAACACTCGCCGGAACCACGTGCTTGACTCACCAGTCCCAACTGCTGGACACGCAAAAATCACCTGCCGGCTACACCAGAACCACTTGGTGGACTCTCTGGAATCACCTGCCGGGCATCATAGAACCACCTCTCAGACGTGCCGGAACAACGTGCCGGACATGCCGGATACCCCTCCCCGTAAGACCGGAACCACCTGCCGGGCACGCCTGGACCACCTGCCGAGCACACCAGAACCACCTGCTTGACTCGCAGGACCCACATGCCTGACACGCCAAAATGAGCTGCCGGCTACGCCAGAACCACTTACCCGACACTCCGGAATCACCTGCCTGGCATGCCAGAACCACCTCTCACACGTGCCAGAAGCACGTGCCGGACATGCCGGAACGAACTATCGGACAGAACGGAACCACCTGCCAGACACGCCGGAACCACCTGCCGAACACGCCACAGCCAGCTGCTCGACTCGCCGGAACCACATGCCGGACAGGCCAATATCAACTGCTGGCTATGCCAGAACCACCTGGGGGACAGTCCGGAATCACCTGCCAGCCGTGGCGGAACCACCTCTCAGAAGTGCCAGAAGCACGTGCCGGACATGCCGGAACGACCTACTGGACAGACCAGAACCACCAGCCAGACATGCCGGAAACACCTGCCGAGCACGCCGGAGCCACCTGCTCGACTCGCCGGAACCACCTGCCAGACAGGTCAAAATCAACAGCTGGCTATGCGAGAACCACCTGGCGGACAGTCCGGAATCACCTGCCGGGCATGCAATAACCACCTCTCAGACGTACCAGAATCACGTGCCGCACAAGCTGGAAACACGTCCTGGACAGACTGGAACCACCTGCCGGCCACGCCAGAACCACATGCCGAGCACGAGGGAACCACCTGCCGGACTCGCCAAAAACACCTGTGGGCTATGCCAGAACCACTTGGAGGACTCTCCGGGATGACCTGCCGGGCATGCTGGAACCACCTCTCAGACGTGCCAGAACCACGTGGCGGACTGTCCTGAATCGCCTGTTGGGCATGCGCAACCACCTCTGAGACGTACCAGAACCACGTGCCGTACACGCCGGAACCACCTACCGGACACACCGGAATCAGCTTTCGGGCATGCCGGAAGCACCTGCTCAACTCGCCTGAAAAACCTGCCGGACACGCCAAAATCACCTGCCGGCTACGCCAAAACCACGTGGTGGACTCTCTGAATCACCTGCCGCGCATGATAGAACCACCTCTCAGACGTGCCGGAACCAATGCCGGACACGCCGGAACCACCTCCCGGACAGACCGGAACCCTCTGCCGGACCTGCCTGAACCAATTGTCGAGCACGCCGGAACCACATGCTCGACTCTCTGGAACCACATGCCGGACATGGCAAAATCACCTGCCGGCTACGCCAGAACCACTTGGCGAACACTCTGTAATCACCGGCCGGGCATGCCGGAACCACCTCTCGGACATGCCAGAACCACGTGCCAATGACACCGGAAGCACCTGCCGAGCACGCAGGAACCTCCTGCTCGACTCACCAGAACCACCTGCCGGAGACGCAAAAATCACCTGCCGTCTACGCCACAACCAGTTGGTGAACACTTCGCAATCACCTGCCGGGCTTGCTGGAACCACCTGCCGGTCATGCCAAAATCACCTGCCAACTACGCCGGAACCACTTGGCGGACACTGCAGAAACACCTGTCGGGCCGGCCGGAACGACATCTGAGACGTGACAGAACCATGTGCATGAGATGCCGGAACCACAGCCCGAACACACCGAAACCACCTACCAGACATGCCGGAACCACCTGCTCGACTCGCCCGAATCACGTACCTCACACGCCAAAATCACCTGCCGGGCATGCCAGAAGCACTTGAGGGACACTCCGGAATCTCTGCCGGACATGCCAGAACCAGCTCTCAGACACACCAGAACCACGTGCCAGAGACGCTGGAACCACGTCCTGGACAGACTGGAACCACCTGCCGGACACGCCTGGACCACCTGCCGAGCACGCCGGAACCACCTGCTCGACTTTCAGTACCCACGTGCCGGACACGCCAAAAGGAACTGCCGGCTACACCAGAACCACTTACACGACACTCCTGAATCACCTGCCCGGCATGCCGGAACCACCTCTCAGACATGCCAGAACCACGTGACAATGACACCGGAAGCACCACTCGAGCACGCCGGAACCACCTGTTAAACTCGCCGGAACCAAGTACCTGACAGGACAAAATCACCTGCCGGGTATGCCAGAACCTCTTGGTGGACACTCCAGAATCATCTGCCAGACATGCCAGAACCAGCTCTCAGACACACCAGAACCACGTGCCGGACACGCCGGAAGCACCTGCTGAGCATGCCTGAGCCACATGCTCGACTTGCAAGAAACACCTGCCAGAAACGCCAAAATCACCTGCCGGGTACGCCAGAACCACGTGGCGGACACTCCGGAATCACCTGTCGGCCATGCCGGAACCACCTCTCAGACGTGCCAGAACCTCGTGCCGGACACGCCAGAACCACCTGCCGGACAGACCGGAACCACCTGCCGGACACGCCGGAACCACCGGCTCGACTCGCCGGAACCACCGCCGGACATGCAAAATCACCTGCCGGCTACGCCAGAACCACTCGGCAGACACTCCGCAATCACCTGCCGGGCTTGCTGGAACCAGCTGCCGGTCACGCCAACATCACCTGCCAGCTACACCAGAACCACTTGGCAGACAGTCCGGAAACACCTGTCGGGCCGGCCGGAACCACCTCTCAAACGTGCCATTACCATGTGCCTGAGATTCCTGAACCACACCCAGAACACACCGAAACCACCTGCCAGACCCGCCTGAACCCCCTGGCGAGCACGCCTGATCCACCTGCTCAACTAGCCGGAACCACCTTCCTGACACGCCAAAATCACCTGCCAGGTATACCAGAACCACTTGGTGGACACTCCGGAATCATCTGCCGGACATGCCAGAACCAGCTCTCAGACACACCAGAACCACGTGCCTGAGACGCCGGAAGCACCAGCTGAGCATGCCTGAGCCACCTGCTCGACTCGCAAGAAACACCTGTCGGACATGCCAAAATCACCTGCCGGGTACGCCAGAAACACTTGGCGGACACTCCGGAATCACCTGTCGGGCATGCCGGAACCACCTCTCAGACTTGCCAGAACCATGTTCTGTTCACGCCGGTACCACCTGCCGAGTATACCGGAACCAGCTGATCCACTCCCCAGAACCACCTAGTTGACACGCCAAAATCAACTGCCGGCTATGCCAGAACCACTCGGCAGACACTCCGGAATCACATGCCAGGCGTTCCGGAACTACCTCTCAGAGGTGCCAGAACCACATGCCGGAGACTCCTGAATCACCTGCCGGGCATGCCGGAACCACCTCTCAGAGGTGCCAGAACCACATGCCGGACACTCCGGAATCACCTGCCGGGCATGCCGGAACCATCTCTCAGACGTGCCACAACCACGTGCCGGAGAGACCGGAAGCACCTGCCGAGCTCGCCGGAACCACCTGCTGGACATGCCGGAACCACCTGCCTCACAGGCCAAAATCATATGCCGGCTATGCCAAAACCACTTGGTGGACACTCCAGAATCACCTTGCGGGCATGCCGGAACCACGTCATGGACAGACGGCAAACACCTGCCGGACCTGCCGGAACCACCTGCCGAGCACGCCGGAACCACCTGCTCGACTCACCAGAGCCACCTGCCGGACACACCAGAAACACCTGCGGGTTACGCCACAACCACCTGTCGGACACTCCGGAATCACCTGCCGGGCATGCTGGAACCACCTCTCAGAGGTGCCACAACCACATGCTGGAGACGGCGGAAGCACATGCCGAGAATGCCAGAAGTTCCTGATCCACTCCCCAGAACCACCTGCCGGACACACCGATATCAACTGCCGGCTACGCCAGAACCACTTGGCGGACACTCCAGAATCACCTGCCGGGCATGCCAGCACAACCTCTCAGAAGTGCCAGAAGCACGTGCCGGACAGGCCGGAACCATCTCCCGGACAGACCGGAAACACAGGAAACACTCGCCGGAACCACCTGGTTGACTCACCGGTCCCACCTGCCGGACACGCCAAAATCACCTGCCCGCTACACTAGAACCACTTGGCGGACAAGCCGGTATCACGTGAAGTGAATGGCGACACAACCTCTCAGACGTGTCAGAACCTCGTACCGGACACACCAGAACCACCTGCTGGACAGACCGGAACCACCTGCCGGACATGCCGGAACCACCGGCTCGACTCGCCGGAACCACCGCCGGACATGCAAAATCACCTGCCGGCTACGCCAGAACCACTTGGCGAACACTCCGGAATCACCTGCCGGGCATGCCGGAACCACCTCTCAGACTTGCCAGAACCATGTTCCGGACACGCCGGTACCACCTGCCGAGTATGCCGGAACCACCTGATCCACTCCCCAGAACCACCTGCTGGACACGCCAGAATCACCTGCCGGCTACGCCAGAACCACTCGGCAGACACTCCGGAACCACCTGCCGGGCATGCCGGAACCACCTCTCAGAGGTGCCAGAACCACATGCCGGACACTCCGGAATCACCTGCCGGGCATGCCGGAACCATCTCTCAGACGTGCCACAACCACGTGCCGGAGAGACCGGAAGCACCTGCCGAGCTCGCCGGAACCACCTGCTGGACATGCCGGAACCACCTGCCGGACACGCCGGAACCACCGGCTCGACTCGCCGGAACCATTGCCGGACACGCAAAATCACCTGCCGGCTACGCCAGAACCACTTGGCGAACACTCCGGAATCACCTGCCGGGCATGGCGGAACCACCTCTCAGACATGCCGGAACCGCATGCCAATGACACCGGAAGCACCTGCCGAGCACGCCAGAACCACCTGCTCGACTCGCCAAAACCACCTGCTGGACACGCCAAAATCACCTGCCTGCTACGCCAGAACCACTCGGCAGACACTCCGCAATCACCTGCCGGGCTTGCTGGAACCACCTGCCGGTCACGCCAACATCACCTGCCAGATACGCCAGAACCACTTGGCGGACACTCCGGAAACACCTGTTGGGATGGCCGGAACCACCTCTCAGACGTGTCAGAATCATGTGCCTGAGATGCTGGAACCACTCCCCGAACACACCGAAACCACCTGCCAGACCCGCCTGAACCCCCTGGCGAGCACGCCTGATCCACCTGCTCAACTAGCCGGAACCACCTTCCTGACACGCCGAAATCACCTGTCGTGTATACCAGAACCACTTGGTGGACACTCCGGAATCATCTGCCGGACATGCCAGAACCAGCTCTCAGACACACCAGAAAAACGTGCCGGACACGCCGGAAGCACCTGCCGAGCATGCCAGACCCACCTGCTCGACTCACCAGAAACACCTGCCGGACACGCCAAAATCACCTGTCGGGTACGCCAGATCCACCTGGCGGACACTCCGGAATCACCTGCCGCGCATGCCGGAACCACCACTCAGACGTGCCGGAAGCACGTGCCGGACACGCCGGAAACACATACCGGACAGACCGGAACCACCTGACAGACAAGCCGGAACCACCTGCTCGACTCGTAGGAACCACCCGCCAGACAGGCCAAAATCAACAGCTGGCTATGCGGGAACCACCTGGCCTACAGTCCGGAATGACCTGCCGTGCGTGCAGAAGCCACCTCTCAGACGTAACGAAACCGTGTGCCGGACACGCTGGAACCACGTCCTGGACAGTCTGGAACCACCTTCCGGACACGCCTGGACCACCTGCCGAGCACGCCGGAACCACCTGCTCCACTCGCAGGACCCACGTGCCGGACACGCCAAAATGAACTGCCGGCTACAGCAGAACCACTTACCCGACAGTCCGGAATCTCCTGCCTGGCATGCCAGAACCACCTCTCAGACGTGCCAGGAGCACGTGCCGGACATGCCGGAACGACCTATCGGACAGAACCGAACCACCTGCCAGACACGCCGGAACCACCTGCCGAACACACCACAGCCAGCTGCTCGACTCGACGGAACCACCTGCCGGACACGCCAATATCAACTTCTGGCTATGCCAGAACCACCTGGGGGACAGTCCGGAATCACCTGCCCACCATGGCGGAACAACCTCTCAGATGTACCAGAACCACGTGCCGGACAACCTGGAAACACGTACTGGACAGACTGGAACCACCTGCCGGCCACGCCTGAACCACCTGCCGAGCATGACGGAACCACCTGCCGGACATGCCAAAATCACCTGCGGGCTATGCCAGAACCACTTGGCGAACACTCTGTAATCACCGGCCGGGCATGCCGGAACCACCTCTCGGACATGCCAGAACCACGTGCCAATGACACCGGAAGCACCTGCTGAGCAGTCAGGAACCTCCTGCTCGACTCACCAGAACCACCTGCCGGAGACGCAAAAATCACCTGCCGTCTACGCCACAACCAGTTGGTGAACACTTCGCAATCACCTGCCGGGCTTGCTGGAACCACCTGCCGGTCATGCCAAAATCACCTGCCAACTACGCCGGAACCACTTGGCGGACACTGCAGAAACACCTGTCGGGCCGGCCGGAACGACATCTGAGACGTGACAGAACCATGTGCATGAGATGCCGGAACCACAGCCCGAACACACCGAAACCACCTACCAGACATGCCGGATCCACCTGCTCGACTCGCCCGAATCACGTACCTCACACGCCAAAATCACCTGCCGGGCATGCCAGAAGCACTTGACGGACACTCCGGAATCTCTGCCGGACATGCCAGAACCAGCTCTCAGACACACCAGAACCACGTGCCAGAGACGCTGGAACCACGTCCTGGACAGACTGGAACCACCTGCCGGACACGCCTGGACCACCTGCCGAGCACGCCGGAACCACCTGCTCGACTTTCAGTACCCACGTGCCGGACACGCCAAAAGGAACTGCCGGCTACACCAGAACCACTTACACGACACTCCTGAATCACCTGCCCGGCATGCCGGAACCACCTCTCAGACATGCCAGAACCACGTGACAATGACACCGGAAGCACCACTCGAGCATGCCGGAACCACCTGTTCGACTCGCCGGAACCAAGTACCTGACAGGACAAAATCACCTGCCGGGTATGCCAGAACCACTTGGTGGACACTCCAGAATCATCTGCCAGACATGCCAGAACCAGCTCTCAGACACACCAGAGCCACGTGCCGGACACGCCGGAAGCACCTGCTGAGCATGCCTGAGCCACATGCTCGACTTGCAAGAAACACCTGCCAGAAACGCCAAAATCACCTGCCGGGTACGCCAGAATCACGTGGCGGACACTCCGGAATCACCTGTCGGCCATGCCGGAACCACCTCTCGGACGTGCCAGAACCTCGTGCCGGACACGCCAGAACCACCTGCCGGACAGACCGGAACCACCTGCCGGACACGCCGGAACCACCGGCTCGACTCGCCGGAACCACCGCCGGACATGCAAAATCACCTGCCGGCTACGCCAGAATCACTCGGCAGACACTCCGCAATCACCTGCCGGGCTTGCTGGAACCAGCTGCCGGTCACGCCAACATCACCTGCCAGCTACACCAGAACCACTTGGCAGACAGTCCGGAAACACCTGTCGGGCCGGCCGGAACCACCTCTCAAACGTGCCATTACCATGTGCCTGAGATTCCTGAACCACACCCAGAACACACCGAAACCACCTGCCAGACCCGCCTGAACCCCCTGGCGAGCACGCCTGATCCACCTGCTCAACTAGCCGGAACCACCTTCCTGACACGCCAAAATCACCTGCCAGGTATACCAGAACCACTTGGTGGACACTCCGGAATCATCTGCCGGACATGCCAGAACCAGCTCTCAGACACACCAGAACCACGTGCCTGAGACGCCGGAAGCACCAGCTGAGCATGCCTGAGCCACCTGCTCGACTCGCAAGAAACACCTGTCGGACATGCCAAAATCACCTGCCGGGTACGCCAGAAACACTTGGCGGACACTCCGGAAACACCTGTTGGGATGGCCGGAACCACCTCTCAGACGTGTCAGAATCATGTGCCTGAGATGCTGGAACCACTCCCCGAACACACCGAAACCACCTGCCAGACCCGCCTGAACCCCCTGGCGAGCACGCCTGATCCACCTGCTCAACTAGCCGGAACCACCTTCCTGACACGCCAAAATCACCTGCCAGGTATACCAGAACCACTTGGTGGACACTCCGGAATCATCTGCCGGACATGCCAGAACCAGCTCTCAGACACACCAGAACAACATGCCGGACACGCCGTAAGCACCTGCCGAGCATGCCGGACCCACCTGCTCGACTCACCAGAAACACCTGCCGGACACGCCAAAATCACCTGTCGGGTACGCCAGATCCACCTGGCGGACACTCCGGAATCACCTGCCGCGCATGCCGGAACCACCACTCAGACGTGCCGGAAGCACGTGCCGGACACGCCGGAAACACATACCGGACAGACCGGAACCACCTGACAGACAAGCCGGAACCACCTGCTCGACTCGTAGGAACCACCCGCCAGACAGGCCAAAATCAACAGCTGGCTATGCGGGAACCACCTGGCCTACAGTCCGGAATGACCTGCCGTGCGTGCAGAAGCCACCTCTCAGACGTAACGAAACCGTGTGCCGGACACGCTGGAACCACGTCCTGGACAGTCTGGAACCACCTTCCGGACACGCCTGGACCACCTGCCGAGCACGCCGGAACCACCTGCTCCACTCGCAGGACCCACGTGCCGGACACGCCAAAATGAACTGCCGGCTACAGCAGAACCACTTACCCGACAGTCCGGAATCTCCTGCCTGGCATGCCAGAACCACCTCTCAGACGTGCCAGGAGCACGTGCCGGACATGCCGGAACGACCTATCGGACAGAACCGAACCACCTGCCAGACACGCCGGAACCACCTGCCGAACACACCACAGCCAGCTGCTCGACTCGACGGAACCACCTGCCGGACACGCCAATATCAACTTCTGGCTATGCCAGAACCACCTGGGGGACAGTCCGGAATCACCTGCCCACCATGGCGGAACAACCTCTCAGATGTACCAGAACCACGTGCCGGACAACCTGGAAACACGTACTGGACAGACTGGAACCACCTGCCGGCCACGCCTGAACCACCTGCCGAGCATGACGGAACCACCTGCCGGACATGCCAAAATCACCTGCGGGCTATGCCAGAACCACTTGGCGAACACTCTGTAATCACCGGCCGGGCATGCCGGAACCACCTCTCGGACATGCCAGAACCACGTGCCAATGACACCGGAAGCACCTGCTGAGCAGTCAGGAACCTCCTGCTCGACTCACCAGAACCACCTGCCGGAGACGCAAAAATCACCTGCCGTCTACGCCACAACCAGTTGGTGAACACTTCGCAATCACCTGCCGGGCTTGCTGGAACCACCTGCCGGTCATGCCAAAATCACCTGTCAACTACGCCGGAACCACTTGGCGGACACTGCAGAAACACCTGTCGGGCCGGCCGGAACGACATCTGAGACGTGACAGAACCATGTGCATGAGATGCCGGAACCACAGCCCGAACACACCGAAACCACCTACCAGACATGCCGGATCCACCTGCTCGACTCGCCCGAATCACGTACCTCACACGCCAAAATCACCTGCCGGGCATGCCAGAAGCACTTGACGGACACTCCGGAATCTCTGCCGGACATGCCAGAACCAGCTCTCAGACACACCAGAACCACGTGCCAGAGACGCTGGAACCACGTCCTGGACAGACTGGAACCACCTGCCGGACACGCCTGGACCACCTGCCGAGCACGCCGGAACCACCTGCTCGACTCGCCCGAATCACGTACCTCACACGCCAAAATCACCTGCCAGGTATACCAGAACCACTTGGTGGACACTCTGGAATCATCTGCCGGACATGCCAGAACCAGCTCTCAGACACACCAGAACCACGTGCCTGAGACGCCGGAAGCACCAGCTGAGCATGCCTGAGCCACCTGCTCGACTCGCAAGAAACACCTGTCGGACATGCCAAAATCACCTGCCGGGTACGCCAGAAACACTTGGCGGACACTCCGGAATCACCTGTCGGGCATGCCGGAACCACCTCTCAGACTTGCCAGAACCATGTTCTGTTCACGCCGGTACCACCTGCCGAGTATACCGGAACCAGCTGATCCACTCCCCAGAACCACCTAGTTGACACGCCAAAATCAACTGCCGGCTATGCCAGAACCACTTGGCAGACACTCCGGAATCACATGCCAGGCGTTCCGGAACTACCTCTCAGAGGTGCCAGAACCACATGCCGGAGACTCCTGAATCACCTGCCGGGCATGCCGGAACCACCTCTCAGAGGTGCCAGAACCACATGCCGGACACTCCGGAATCACCTGCCGGGCATGCCGGAACCATCTCTCAGACGTGCCACAACCACGTGCCGGAGAGACCGGAAGCACCTGACGAGCTCGCCGGAACCACCTGCTGGACATGCCGGAACCACCTGCCTCACAGGCCAAAATCATATGCCGGCTACGCCAAAACCACTTGGTGGACACTCCAGAATCACCTTGCGGGCATGCCGGAACCACGTCATGGACAGACGGCAAACACCTGCCGGACCTGCCGGAACCACCTGCCGAGCACGCCGGAACCACCTGCTCGACTCGCCAAAACCACCTGCTGGACACGCCAAAATCACCTGCCGGCTATGCCAGAACCACTTGGCAGACACTCCGGAATCACATGCCAGGCGTTCCGGAACTACCTCTCAGAGGTGCCAGAACCACATGCCGGAGACTCCTGAATCACCTGCCGGGCATGCCGGAACCACCTCTCAGAGGTGCCAGAACCACATGCCGGACACTCCGGAATCACCTGCCGGGCATGCCGGAACCATCTCTCAGACGTGCCACAACCACGTGCCGGAGAGACCGGAAGCACCTGCCGAGCTCGCCGGAACCACCTGCTGGACATGCCGGAACCACCTGCCTCACAGGCCAAAATCATATGCCGGCTACGCCAAAACCACTTGGTGGACACTCCAGAATCACCTTGCGGGCATGCCGGAACCACGTCATGGACAGACGGCAAACACCTGCCGGACCTGCCGGAACCACCTGCCGAGCACGCCGGAACCACCTGCTCGACTCACCAGAGCCACCTGCCGGACACACCAGAAACACCTGCGGGTTACGCCACAACCACCTGTCGGACACTCCGGAATCACCTGCCGGGCATGCTGGAACCACCTCTCAGAGGTGCCACAACCACATGCTGGAGACGGCGGAAGCACATGCCGAGAATGCCGGAAGTTCCTGATCCACTCCCCAGAACCACCTGCCGGACACACCGATATCACCTGCCGGCTACGCCAGAACCACTTAACGGACACTCCAGAATCACCTGCCGGGCATGCCAGCACAACCTCTCAGAAGTGCCAGAAGCACGTGCCGGACAGGCCGGAACCATCTCCCGGACAGACCGGAAACACAGGAAACACTCGCCGGAACCACCTGCTTGACTCACCGGTCCCACCTGCCGGACACGCCAAAATCACCTGCCCGCTACACTAGAACCACTTGGCGGACAAGCCGGTACCACATGAAGTGAATGGCGACACAACCTCTCAGACGTGTCAGAACCTCGTGCCGGACACACCAGAACCACCTGCTGGACAGACCGGAACCACCTGCCGGACATGCCGGAACCACCGGCTCGACTCCCCGGAACCACCGCCGGACATGCAAAATCACCTGCCGGCTACGCCAGAACCACTTGGCGAACACTCCGGAATCACCTGCCGGGCATGCCGGAACCACCTCTCAGACTTGCCAGAACCATGTTCCGGACACGCCGGTACCACCTGCCGAGTATGCCGGAACCACCTGATCCACTCCCCAGAACCACCTGCTGGACACGCCAGAATCACCTGCCGGCTACGCCAGAACCACTCGGCAGACACTCCGGAACCACCTGCCGGGCATGCCGGAACCACCTCTCAGAGGTGCCAGAACCACATGCCGGACACTTCGGAATCACCTGCCGGGCATGCCGGAACCATCTCTCAGACGTGCCACAACCACGTGCCGGAGAGACCGGAAGCACCTGCTGAGCTCACCGGAACCACCTGCTGGACATGCCGGAACCACCTGCCGGACACGCCGGAACCACCGGCTCGACTCGCCGGAACCATTGCCGGACACGCAAAATCACCTGCCGGCTACGCCAGAACCACTTGGCGAACACTCCGGAATCACCTGCCGGGCATGGCGGAACCACCTCTCAGACATGCCGGAACCGCATGCCAATGACACCGGAAGCACCTGCCGAGCACGCCAGAACCACCTGCTCGACTCGCCAAAACCACCTGCTGGACACGCCAAAATCACCTGCCGGCTACGCCAGAACCACTCGGCAGACACTCCGCAATCACCTGCCGGGCTTGCTGGAACCACCTGCCGGTCACGCCAACATCACCTGCCAGCTACGCCAGAACCACTTGGCGGACACTCCGGAAACACCTGTTGGGACGGCCGGAACCACCTCTCAGACGTGTCAGAATCATGTGCCTGAGATGCCGGAACCACTCCCCGAACACACCGAAACCACCTGCCAGACCCGCCTGAACCCCCTGGCGAGCACGCCTGATCCACCTGCTCAACTAGCCGGAACCACCTTCCTGACACGCCGAAACCACCTGCCGTGTATACCAGAACCACTTGGTGGACACTCCGGAATCATCTGCCGGACATGCCAGAACCAGCTCTCAGACACACCAGAACCACGTGCCGGACACGCCGGAAGCACATGCCGAGCATGCCGGACCCACCTGCTCGACTCGCCAGAAACACCTGCCGGACACGCCAAAATCACCTGTAGGGTACGCCAGATCCACCTGGCAGACACTCCGGAATCACCTGCCGCGCATGCCGGAACCACCACTCAGACGTGCCGGAATCACGTGCCGGACACGCCGGAAACACATACCGGACAGAACGGAACCACCTGCCAGACACGCCGGAACCACCTGCCGAACACACCACAGCCAGCTGCTCGACTCGACGGAACCACCTGCCGGACACGCCAATATCAACTTCTGGCTATGCCAGAACCACCTGGGGGACAGTCCGGAATCACCTGCCCACCATGGCGGAACAACCTCTCAGATGTACCAGAACCACGTGCCGGACAACCTGGAAACACGTACTGGACAGACTGGAACCACCTGCCGGCCACGCCTGAACCACCTGCCGAGCATGACGGAACCACATGCCGGACATGCCAAAATCACCTGCGGGCTATGCCAGAACCACTTGGAGGACTCTCCGGGATGACCTGCCGGGAATGCTGGAACCACCTCTCAGACGTGCCAGAACCACGTGGCGGACTGTCCAGAATCGCCTGTTGGGCATGCGCAACCACCTCTGAGACGTACCAGAACCACGTGCCGTACACGCCAGAACCACCTACGGGACACACCGGAATCACCTTTTGGGCATGCCGGAACCACATGTCAGATGTGCCAGAAACACGTTCCGGAGACGCCGGAAGCACCTGCCGAGCACGTCGGAACCACCTGCTCAAGTCGCCTGAACCACCTGCGGGACACGCCAAAATCACCTGCCGGCTACGCCAAAACCACTTGGTGGAATCTCTGGAATCACCTGCCGGGCATGATAGAACCACCTCTCAGACGTGCCGGAACCACGTGCCGGACACGCTGGAACCACCTGCCGGACATGCCTGAGCCAACTGTCGAGCACGCTGGAACCACATGCTCGACTCGCTGGAACCACATGCTGGACTTGGCAAAATCACCTGCCGGCTACGCCAGAACCACTCGGCAGACACTCCGCAATCACCTGCCGGGCTTGCTGGAACCAGCTGCCGGTCACGCCAACATCACCTGCCAGCTACACCAGAACCACTTGGCAGACAGTCCGGAAACACCTGTCGGGCCGGCCGGAACCACCTCTCAAACGTGCCATTACCATGTGCCTGAGATTCCTGAACCACACCCAGAACACACCGAAACCACCTGCCAGACCCGCCTGAACCCCCTGGCGAGCACGCCTGATCCACCTGCTCAACTAGCCGGAACCACCTTCCTGACACGCCAAAATCACCTGCCAGGTATACCAGAACCACTTGGTGGACACTCCGGAATCATCTGCCGGACATGCCAGAACCAGCTCTCAGACACACCAGAACCACGTGCCTGAGACGCCGGAAGCACCAGCTGAGCATGCCTGAGCCACCTGCTCGACTCGCAAGAAACACCTGTCGGACATGCCAAAATCACCTGCCGGGTACGCCAGAAACACTTGGCGGACACTCCGGAATCACCTGTCGGGCATGCCGGAACCACCTCTCAGACTTGCCAGAACCATGTTCTGTTCACGCCGGTACCACCTGCCGAGTATACCGGAACCAGCTGATCCACTCCCCAGAACCACCTAGTTGACACGCCAAAATCAACTGCCGGCTATGCCAGAACCACTCGGCAGACACTCCGGAATCACATGCCAGGCGTTCCGGAACTACCTCTCAGAGGTGCCAGAACCACATGCCGGAGACTCCTGAATCACCTGCCGGGCATGCCGGAACCACCTCTCAGAGGTGCCAGAACCACATGCCGGACACTCCGGAATCACCTGCCGGGCATGCCGGAACCATCTCTCAGACGTGCCACAACCACGTGCCGGAGAGACCGGAAGCACCTGCCGAGCTCGCCGGAACCACCTGCTGGACATGCCGGAACCACCTGCCTCACAGGCCAAAATCATATGCCGGCTACGCCAAAACCACTTGGTGGACACTCCAGAATCACCTTGCGGGCATGCCGGAACCACGTCATGGACAGACGGCAAACACCTGCCGGACCTGCCGGAACCACCTGCCGAGCACGCCGGAACCACCTGCTCGACTCACCAGAGCCACCTGCCGGACACACCAGAAACACCTGCGGGTTACGCCACAACCACCTGTCGGACACTCCGGAATCACCTGCCGGGCATGCTGGAACCACCTCTCAGAGGTGCCACAACCACATGCTGGAGACGGCGGAAGCACATGCCGAGAATGCCGGAAGTTCCTGATCCACTCCCCAGAACCACCTGCCGGACACACCGATATCACCTGCCGGCTACGCCAGAACCACTTGGCGGACACTCCAGAATCACCTGCCGGGCATGCCAGCACAACCTCTCAGAAGTGCCAGAAGCACGTGCCGGACAGGCCGGAACCATCTCCCGGACAGACCGGAAACACAGGAAACACTCGCCGGAACCACCTGCTTGACTCACCGGTCCCACCTGCCGGACACGCCAAAATCACCTGCCCGCTACACTAGAACCACTTGGCGGACAAGCCGGTATCACGTGAAGTGAATGGGGACACAACCTCTCAGACGTGTCAGAACCTCGTGCCGGACACACCAGAACCACCTGCTGGACAGACCGGAACCACCTGCCGGACATGCCGGAACCACCGGCTCGACTCGCCGGAACCACCGCCGGACATGCAAAATCACCTGCCGGCTACGCCAGAACCACTTGGCGAACACTCCGGAATCACCTGCCGGGCATGCCGGAACCACCTCTCAGACTTGCCAGAACCATGTTCCGGACACGCCGGTACCACCTGCCGAGTATGCCGGAACCACCTGATCCACTCCCCAGAACCACCTGCTGGACACGCCAGAATCACCTGCCGGCTACGCCAGAACCACTCGGCAGACACTCCGGAACCACCTGCCGGGCATGCCGGAACCACCTCTCAGAGGTGCCAGAACCACATGCCGGACACTCCGGAATCACCTGCCGGGCATGCCGGAACCATCTCTCAGACGTGCCACAACCACGTGCCGGAGAGACCGGAAGCACCTGCCGAGCTCGCCGGAACCACCTGCTGGACATGCCGGAACCACCTGCCGGACACGCCGGAACCACCGGCTCAACTCGCCGGAACCATTGCCGGACACGCAAAATCACCTGCCGGCTACGCCAGAACCACTTGGCGAACACTCCGGAATCACCTGCCGGGCATGGCGGAACCACCTCTCAGACATGCCGGAACCGCATGCCAATGACACCGGAAGCACCTGCCGAGCACGCCAGAACCACCTGCTCGACTCGCCAAAACCACCTGCTGGACACGCCAAAATCACCTGCCGGCTACGCCAGAACCACTCGGCAGACACTCCGCAATCACCTGCCGGGCTTGCTGGAACCACCTGCCGGTCACGCCAACATCACCTGCCAGCTATTCCAGAACCACTTGGCGGACACTCCGGAAACACCTGTTGGGACGGCCGGAACCACCTCTCAGACGTGTCAGAATCATGTGCCTGAGATGCCGGAACCACTCCCCGAACACACCGAAACCACCTGCCAGACCCGCCTGAACCCCCTGACGAGCACGCCTGATCCACCTGCTCAACTAGCCGGAACCACCTTCCTGACACGCCGAAATCACCTGCCGTGTATACCAGAACCACTTGGTGGACACTCCGGAATCATCTGCCGGACATGCCAGAACCAGCTCTCAGACACACCAGAACCACGTGCTGGACACGCCGGAAGCACCTGCCGAGCATGCCGGACCCACCTGCTCGACTCGCCAGAAACACCTGCCGGACACGCCAAAATCACCTGTCGGGTACGCCAGATCCACCTGGCGGACACTCCGGAATCACCTGCCCCGCATGCCGGAACCACCACTCAGACGTGCCGGAAGCACGTGCCGGACATGCCGGAAACACATATCGGACAGACCGGAACCACCTGACAGACAAGCCGGAACCACCTGCTCGACTCGTAGGAACCACCCGCCAGACAGGCCAAAATCAACAGCTGGCTATGCGGGAACCACCTGGCCTACAGTCCGGAATGACCTGCCGTGCGTGCAGAAGCCACCTCTCAGACGTAACGAAACCGTGTGCCGGACACGCTGGAACCACGTCCTGGACAGTCTGGAACCACCTTCCGGACACGCCTGGACCACCTGCCGAGCACGCCGGAACCACCTGCTCGACTCGCAGGACCCACGTGCTGGACACGCCAAAATGAACTGCCGGCTACAGCAGAACCACTTACCCGACACTCCGGAATCTCCTGCCTGGCATGCCAGAACCACCTCTCAGACGTGCCAGGAGCACGTGCCAGACATGCCGGAACGACCTATCGGACAGAACGGAACCACCTGCCAGACACGCCGGAACCACCTGCCGAGCACACCACAGCCAGCTGCTCGACTTGACGGAACCACCTGCCGGACACGCCAATATCAACTTCTGGCTATGCCAGAACCACCTGGGGGACAGTCTGGTATCACCTGCCCACCATGGCGGAACAACCTCTCAGATGTACCAGAACCACGTGCCCGACAACCTGGAAACACGTACTGGACAGACTGGAACCACCTGCCGGCCACGCCTGAACCACCTGCCGAGCATGACGGAACCACCTGCCGGACATGCCCAAATCACCTGCGGGCTATGCCAGAACCACTTGGAGGACTCTCCGGGATGACCTGCCGGGCATGCTGGAACCACCTCTCAGACGTGCCAGAACCACGTGGCGGACTGTCCAGAATCGCCTGTTGGGCATGCGCAACCACCTCTGAGACGTACCAGAACCACGTGCCGTACACGCCAGAACCACCTACCGGACACACCGGAATCACCTTTTGGGCATGCCGGAACCACATGTCAGATGTGCCAGAAACACGTGCCGGAGACGCCGGAAGCAGCTGCCGAGCACGTCGGAACCACCTGCTCAAGTCGCCTGAACCACCTGCGGGACACGCCAAAATCACCTGCCGGCTACGCCAAAACCACTTGGTGGACTCTCTGGAATCACCTGCCCGGCATGATAGAACCACCTCTCAGACGTGCCGGAACCACGTGCCGGACACGCCGGAACCACCTGCCGGACCTGCCTGAGCCAACTGTCGAGCACGCCGGAACCACATGCTCGACTCGCTGGAACCACATGCTGGACTTGGCAAAATCACCTGCCGGCTACGCCAGAACCAATTGGCGGACACTCCGGAATCCCCTGCCGGGCATGCCAGCACAACCTCTCAGAAGTGCCAGAAGCACGTGCCGGACAGGCCGGAACCATCTCCTGGACAGACCGGAAACACAGGAAACACTCGCCGGAACCACGTGCTTGACTCACCAGTCCCAACTGCTGGACACGCAAAAATCACCTGCCGGCTACACCAGAACCACTTGGTGGACTCTCTGGAATCACCTGCCGGGCATCATAGAACCACCTCTCAGACGTGCCGGAACAACGTGCCGGACACGCCGCATCCCCCTCCCCGTAAGACCGGAACCACCTGCCGGGCACGCCTGGACCACCTGCCGAGCACACCAGAACCACCTGCTTGACTCGCAGGACCCACATGCCTGACACGCCAAAATGAGCTGCCGGCTACGCCAGAACCACTTACCCGACACTCCGGAATCACCTGCCTGGCATGCCAGAACCACCTCTCACACGTGCCAGAAGCACGTGCCGGACATGCCGGAACGAACTATCGGACAGAACGGAACCACCTGCCAGACACGCCGGAACCACCTGCCGAACACGCCACAGCCAGCTGCTCGACTCGCCGGAACCACATGCCGGACAGGCCAATATCAACTGCTGGCTATGCCAGAACCACCTGGGGGACAGTCCGGAATCACCTGCCAGCCGTGGCGGAACCACCTCTCAGAAGTGCCAGAAGCACGTGCCGGACATGCCGGAACGACCTACTGGACAGACCAGAACCACCAGCCAGACATGCCGGAAACACCTGCCGAGCACGCCGGAGCCACCTGCTCGACTCGCCGGAACCACCTGCCAGACAGGTCAAAATCAACAGCTGGCTATGCGAGAACCACCTGGCGGACAGTCCGGAATCACCTGCCGGGCATGCAATAACCACCTCTCAGACGTACCAGAATCACGTGCCGCACAAGCTGGAAACACGTCCTGGACAGACTGGAACCACCTGCCGGCCACGCCTGAACCACCTGCCGAGCACGACGGAACCACCTGCCGGACTCGCCAAAAACACCTGCGGGCTATGCCAGAACCACTTGGAGGACTCTCCGGGATGACCTGCCGGGCATGCTGGAACCACCTCTCAGACGTGCCAGAACCACGTGGCGGACTGTCCAGAATCGCCTGTTGGGCATGCGCAACCACCTCTGAGACGTACCAGAACCACGTGCCGTACACGCCGGAACCACCTACCGGACACACCGGAATCAGCTTTCGGGCATGCCGGAAGCACCTGCTCAACTCGCCTGAAAAACCTGCCGGACACGCCAAAATCACCTGCCGGCTACGCCAAAACCACGTGGTGGACTCTCTGAATCACCTGCCGGGCATGATAGAACCACCTCTCAGACGTGCCGGAACCAATGCCGGACACGCCGGAACCACCTCCCGGACAGACCGGAACCCTCTGCCGGACCTGCCTGAACCAATTGTCGAGCACGCCGGAACCACATGCTCGACTCTCTGGAACCACATGCCGGACATGGCAAAATCACCTGCCGGCTACGCCAGAACCACTTGGCGAACACTCTGTAATCCCCGGCCGGGCATGCCGGAACCACCTCTTGGACATGCCAGAACCACGTGCCAATGACACCGGAAGCACCTGCCGAGCACGCAGGAACCTCCTGCTCGACTCACCAGAACCACCTGCCGGAGACGCAAAAATCACCTGCCGTCTACGCCACAACCAGTTGGTGAACACTTCGCAATCACCTGCCGGGCTTGCTGGAACCACCTGCCGGTCATGCCAAAATCACCTGCCAACTACGCCGGAACCACTTGGCGGACACTACAGAAACACCTGTCGGGCCGGCCGGAACGACATCTGAGACGTGACAGAACCATGTGCATGAGATGCCGGAACCACAGCCCGAACACACCGAAACCACCTACCAGACATGCCGGAACCACCTGCTCGACTCGCCCGAATCACGGACCTCACACGCCAAAATCACCTGCCGGGCATGCCAGAAGCACTTGACGGACACTCCGGAATCTCTGCCGGACATGCCAGAACCAGCTCTCAGACACACCAGAACCACGTGCCAGAGACGCTGGAACCACGTCCTGGACAGACTGGAACCACCTGCCGGACACGCCTGGACCACCTGCCGAGCACGCCGGAACCACCTGCTCGACTTTCAGTACCCACGTGCCGGACACGCCAAAAGGAACTGCCGGCTACACCAGAACCACTTACACGACACTCCTGAATCACCTGCCCGGCATGCCGGAACCACCTCTCAGACATGCCAGAACCACGTGACAATGACACCGGAAGCACCACTCGAGCACGCCGGAACCACCTGTTCGACTCGCCGGAACCAAGTACCTGACAGGACAAAATCACCTGCCGGGTATGCCAGAACCACTTGGTGGACACTCCAGAATCATCTGCCAGACATGCCAGAACCAGCTCTCAGACACACCAGAACCACGTGCCGGACACGCCGGAAGCACCTGCTGAGCATGCCTGAGCCACATGCTCGACTTGCAAGAAACACCTGCCAGAAACGCCAAAATCACCTGCCGGGTACGCCAGAACCACGTGGCGGACACTCCGGAATCACCTGTCGGCCATGCCGGAACCACCTCTCAGACGTGCCAGAACCTCGTGCCGGACACGCCAGAACCACCTGCCGGACAGACCGGAACCACCTGCCGGACACGCCGGAACCACCGGCTCGACTCGCCGGAACCACCGCCGGACATGCAAAATCACCTGCCGGCTACGCCAGAACCACTCGGCAGACACTCCGCAATCACCTGCCGGGCTTGCTGGAACCACCTGCCGGTCACGCCAACATCACCTGCCAGCTACACCAGAACCACTTGGCAGACAGTCCGGAAACACCTGTCGGGCCGGCCGGAACCACCTCTCAAACGTGCCATTACCATGTGCCTGAGATTCCTGAACCACACCCAGAACACACCGAAACCACCTGCCAGACCCGCCTGAACCCCCTGGCGAGCACGCCTGATCCACCTGCTCAACTAGCCGGAACCACCTTCCTGACACGCCAAAATCACCTGCCAGGTATACCAGAACCACTTGGTGGACACTCCGGAATCATCTGCCGGACATGCCAGAACCAGCTCTCAGACACACCAGAACCACGTGCCTGAGACGCCGGAAGCACCAGCTGAGCATGCCTGAGCCACCTGCTCGACTCGCAAGAAACACCTGTCGGACATGCCAAAATCACCTGCCGGGTACGCCAGAAACACTTGGCGGACACTCCGGAATCACCTGTCGGGCATGCCGGAACCACCTCTCAGACTTGCCAGAACCATGTTCTGTTCACGCCGGTACCACCTGCCGAGTATACCGGAACCAGCTGATCCACTCCCCAGAACCACCTAGTTGACACGCCAAAATCAACTGCCGGCTATGCCAGAACCACTCGGCAGACACTCCGGAATCACATGCCAGGCGTTCCGGAACTACCTCTCAGAGGTGCCAGAACCACATGCCGGAGACTCCTGAATCACCTGCCGGGCATGCCGGAACCACCTCTCAGAGGTGCCAGAACCACATGCCGGACACTCCGGAATCACCTGCCGGGCATGCCGGAACCATCTCTCAGACGTGCCACAACCACGTGCCGGAGAGACCGGAAGCACCTGCCGAGCTCGCCGGAACCACCTGCTGGACATGCCGGAACCACCTGCCTCACAGGCCAAAATCATATGCCGGCTACGCCAAAACCACTTGGTGGACACTCCAGAATCACCTTGCGGGCATGCCGGAACCACGTCATGGACAGACGGCAAACACCTGCCGGACCTGCCGGAACCACCTGCCAGACACGCCGGAACCACCTGCCGAACACACCACAGCCAGCTGCTCGACTCGACGGAACCACCTGCCGGACACGCCAATATCAACTTCTGGCTATGCCAGAACCACCTGGGGGACAGTCCGGAATCACCTGCCCACCATGGCGGAACAACCTCTCAGATGTTCCAGATCCACGTGCCGGACAACCTGGAAACACGTACTGGACAGACTGGAACCACCTGCCGGCCACGCCTGAACCACCTGCCGAGCATGACGGAACCACCTGCCGGACATGCCCAAATCACCTGCGGGCTATGCCAGAACCACTTGGAGGACTCTCCGGGATGACCTGCCGGGAATGCTGGAACCACCTCTCAGACGTGCCAGAACCACGTGGCGGACTGTCCAGAATCGCCTGTTGGGCATGCGCAACCACCTCTGAGACGTACCAGAACCACGTGCCGTACACGCCAGAACCACCTACCGGACACACCAGAATCACCTTTTGGGCATGCCGGAACCACATGTCAGATGTGCCAGAAACACGTGCCGGAGACGCCGGAAGCACCTGCCGAGCACGTCGGAACCACCTGCTCAAGTCGCCTGAACCACCTGCGGGACACGCCAAAATCACCTGCCGGCTACGCCAAAACCACTTGGTGGACTCTCTGGAATCACCTGCCCGGCATGATAGAACCACCTCTCAGACGTGCCGGAACCACGTGCCGGACACGCCGGAACCACCTGCCGGACCTGCCTGAGCCAACTGTCGAGCACGCCGGAACCACATACTCGACTCGCTGGAACCACATGCTGGACTTGGCAAAATCACCTGCCGGCTACGCCAGAACCAATTGGCGGACACTCCGGAATCCCCTGCCGGGCATGCCAGCACAACCTCTCAGAAGTGCCAGAAGCACGTGCCGGACAGGCCGGAACCATCTCCTGGACAGACCGGAAACACAGGAAACACTCGCCGGAACCACGTGCTTGACTCACCAGTCCCAACTGCTGGACACGCAAAAATCACCTGCCGGCTACACCAGAACCACTTGGTGGACTCTCTGGAATCACCTGCCGGGCATCATAGAACCACCTCTCAGACGTGCCGGAACAACGTGCCGGACACGCCGGATCCCCCTCCCCGTAAGACCGGAACCACCTGCCGGGCACGCCTGGACCACCTGCCGAGCACACCAGAACCACCTGCTTGACTCGCAGGACCCACATGCCTGACACGCCAAAATGAGCTGCCGGCTACGCCAGAACCACTTACCCGACACTCCGGAATCACCTGCCTGGCATGCCAGAACCACCTCTCACACGTGCCAGAAGCACGTGCCGGACATGCCGGAACGAACTATCGGACAGAACGGAACCACCTGCCAGACACGCCGGAACCACCTGCCGAACACGCCACAGCCAGCTGCTCGACTCGCCGGAACCACATGCCGGACAGGCCAATATCAACTGCTGGCTATGCCAGAACCACCTGGGGGACAGTCCGGAATCACCTGCCAGCCGTGGCGGAACCACCTCTCAGAAGTGCCAGAAGCACGTGCCGGACATGCCGGAACGACCTACTGGACAGACCAGAACCACCAGCCAGACATGCCGGAAACACCTGCCGAGCACGCCGGAGCCACCTGCTCGACTCGCCGGAACCACCTGCCAGACAGGTCAAAATCAACAGCTGGCTATGCGAGAACCACCTGGCGGACAGTCCGGAATCACCTGCCGGGCATGCAATAACCACCTCTCAGACGTACCAGAATCACGTGCCGCACAAGCTGGAAACACGTCCTGGACAGACTGGAACCACCTGCCGGCCACGCCTGAACCACCTGCCGAGCACGACGGAACCACCTGCCGGACTCGCCAAAAACACCTGCGGGCTATGCCAGAACCACTTGGAGGACTCTCCGGGATGACCTGCCGGGCATGCTGGAACCACCTCTCAGACGTGCCAGAACCACGTGGCGGACTGTCCAGAATCGCCTGTTGGGCATGCGCAACCACCTCTGAGACGTACCAGAACCACGTGCCGTACACGCCGGAACCACCTACCGGACACACCGGAATCAGCTTTCGGGCATGCCGGAAGCACCTGCTCAACTCGCCTGAAAAACCTGCCGGACACGCCAAAATCACCTGCCGGCTACGCCAAAACCACGTGGTGGACTCTCTGAATCACCTGCCGGGCATGATAGAACCACCTCTCAGACGTGCCGGAACCAATGCCGGACACGCCGGAACCACCTCCCGGACAGACCGGAACCCTCTGCCGGACCTGCCTGAACCAATTGTCGAGCACGCCGGAACCACATGCTCGACTCTCTGGAACCACATGCCGGACATGGCAAAATCACCTGCCGGCTACGCCAGAACCACTTGGCGAACACTCTGTAATCCCCGGCCGGGCATGCCGGAACCACCTCTCGGACATGCCAGAACCACGTGCCAATGACACCGGAAGCACCTGCCGAGCACGCAGGAACCACCTGCCGGAGACGCAAAAATCACCTGCCGTCTACGCCACAACCAGTTGGTGAACACTTCGCAATCACCTGCCGGGCTTGCTGGAACCACCTGCCGGTCATGCCAAAATCACCTGCCAACTACGCCGGAACCACTTGGCGGACACTACAGAAACACCTGTCGGGCCGGCCGGAACGACATCTGAGACGTGACAGAACCATGTGCATGAGATGCCGGAACCACAGCCCGAACACACCGAAACCACCTACCAGACATGCCGGAACCACCTGCTCGACTCGCCCGAATCACGGACCTCACACGCCAAAATCACCTGCCGGGCATGCCAGAAGGACTTGACGGACACTCCGGAATCTCTGCCGGACATGCCAGAACCAGCTCTCAGACACACCAGAACCACGTGCCAGAGACGCTGGAACCACGTCCTGGACAGACTGGAACCACCTGCCGGACACGCCTGGACCACCTGCCGAGCACGCCGGAACCACCTGCTCGACTTTCAGTACCCACGTGCCGGACACGCCAAAAGGAACTGCCGGCTACACCAGAACCACTTACACGACACTCCTGAATCACCTGCCCGGCATGCCGGAACCACCTCTCAGACATGCCAGAACCACGTGACAATGACACCGGAAGCACCACTCGAGCACGCCGGAACCACCTGTTCGACTCGCCGGAACCAAGTACCTGACAGGACAAAATCACCTGCCGGGTATGCCAGAACCACTTGGTGGACACTCCAGAATCATCTGCCAGACATGCCAGAACCAGCTCTCAGAGACACCAGAACCACGTGCCGGACACGCCGGAAGCACCTGCTGAGCATGCCTGAGCCACATGCTCGACTTGCAAGAAACACCTGCCAGAAACGCCAAAATCACCTGCCGGGTACGCCAGAACCACGTGGCGGACACTCCGGAATCACCTGTCGGCCATGCCGGAACCACCTCTCAGACGTGCCAGAACCTCGTGCCGGACACGCCAGAACCACCTGCCGGACAGACCGGAACCACCTGCCGGACACGCCGGAACCACCGGCTCGACTCGCCGGAACCACCGCCGGACATGCAAAATCACCTGCCGGCTACGCCAGAACCACTCGGCAGACACTCCGCAATCACCTGCCGGGCTTGCTGGAACCACCTGCCGGTCACGCCAACATCACCTGCCAGCTACACCAGAACCACTTGGCAGACAGTCCGGAAACACCTGTCGGGCCGGCCGGAACCACCTCTCAAACGTGCCATTACCATGTGCCTGAGATTCCTGAACCACACCCAGAACACACCGAAACCACCTGCCAGACCCGCCTGAACCCCCTGGCGAGCACGCCTGATCCACCTGCTCAACTAGCCGGAACCACCTTCCTGACACGCCAAAATCACCTGCCAGGTATACCAGAACCACTTGGTGGACACTCCGGAATCATCTGCCGGACATGCCAGAACCAGCTCTCAGACACACCAGAACCACGTGCCTGAGACGCCGGAAGCACCAGCTGAGCATGCCTGAGCCACCTGCTCGACTCGCAAGAAACACCTGTCGGACATGCCAAAATCACCTGCCGGGTACGCCAGAAACACTTGGCGGACACTCCGGAATCACCTGTCGGGCATGCCGGAACCACCTCTCAGACTTGCCAGAACCATGTTCTGTTCACGCCGGTACCACCTGCCGAGTATACCGGAACCAGCTGATCCACTCCCCAGAACCACCTAGTTGACACGCCAAAATCAACTGCCGGCTATGCCAGAACCACTCGGCAGACACTCCGGAATCACATGCCAGGCGTTCCGGAACTACCTCTCAGAGGTGCCAGAACCACATGCCGGAGACTCCTGAATCACCTGCCGGGCATGCCGGAACCACCTCTCAGAGGTGCCAGAACCACATGCCGGACACTCCGGAATCACCTGCCGGGCATGCCGGAACCATCTCTCAGACGTGCCACAACCACGTGCCGGAGAGACCGGAAGCACCTGCCGAGCTCGCCGGAACCACCTGCTGGACATGCCGGAACCACCTGCCTCACAGGCCAAAATCATATGCCGGCTACGCCAAAACCACTTGGTGGACACTCCAGAATCACCTTGCGGGCATGCCGGAACCACGTCATGGACAGACGGCAAACACCTGCCGGACCTGCCGGAACCACCTGCCGAGCACGCCGGAACCACCTGCTCGACTCACCAGAGCCACCTGCCGGACACACCAGAAACACCTGCGGGTTACGCCACAACCACCTGTCGGACACTCCGGAATCACCTGCCGGGCATGCTGGAACCACCTCTCAGAGGTGCCACAACCACATGCTGGAGACGGCGGAAGCACATGCCGAGAATGCCGGAAGTTCCTGATCCACTCCCCAGAACCACCTGCCGGACACACCGATATCACCTGCCGGCTACGCCAGAACCACTTGGCGGACACTCCAGAATCACCTGCCGGGCATGCCAGCACAACCTCTCAGAAGTGCCAGAAGCACGTGCCGGACAGGCCAGAACCATCTCCCGGACAGACCGGAAACACAGGAAACACTCGCCGGAACCACCTGCTTGACTCACCGGTCCCACCTGCCGGACACGCCAAAATCACCTGCCCGCTACACTAGAACCACTTGGCGGACAAGCCGGAATCACGTGAAGTGAATGGCGACACAACCTCTCAGACGTGTCAGAACCTCATGCCGGACACACCAGAACCACCTGCTGGACAGACCGGAACCACCTGCCGGACATGCCGGAACCAATTGCTCGACTCGCCGGAACCACCGCCGGACATGCAAAATCACCTGCCGGCTACGCCAGAACCACTTGGTGAACACTCCGGAATCAACTGCCGGGCATGCCGGAACCACCTCTCAGACTTGCCAGAACCATGTTCCGGACACGCCGGTACCACCTGCCGAGTATGCCGGAACCACCTGATCCACTCCCCAGAACCACCTGCTGGACACGCCAGAATAACCTGCCGGCTACGCCAGAACCTCTCGGAAGACACTCCGGAACCACCTGCCGGGCATGCCGGAACCACCTCTCAGAGGTGCCAGAACCACATGCCGGACACTCCGGAATCACCTGCCAGGCATGCCGGAACCATCTCTCAGACGTGCCACAACCACGTGCCGGAGAGACCGGAAGCACCTGCTGAGCTCGCCGGAACCACCTGCTGGACATGCCGGAACCACCTGCCGGACACGCCGGAACCACCGGCTCGACTCACCGGAACCATTGCCGGACACGCAAAATCACCTGCTGGCTACGCCAGAACCACTTGGCGAACACTCCGGAATCACCTGCCGGGCATGGCGGAACCACCTCTCAGACATGCCGGAACCGCATGCCAATGACACCGGAAGCACCTGCCGAGCACGCCAGAACCACCTGCTCGACTCGCCAAAACCACCTGCTGGACACGCCAAAATCACCTGCCGGCTACGCCAGAACCACTCGGCAGACACTCCGCAATCACCTGCCGGGCTTGCTGGAACCACCTGCCGGTCACGCCAAGATCACCTGCCAGCTACGCCAGAACCACTTGGCGGACACTCCGGAAACACCTGTTGGGACGGCCGGAACCACCTCTCAGACGTGTCAGAATCATGTGCCTGAGATGCCGGAACCACTCCCCGAACACACCGAAACCACCTGCCAGACCCGCCTGAACCCCCTGGCGAGCACGCCTGATCCACCTGCTCAACTAGCCGGAACCACCTTCCTGACACGCCGAAATCACCTGCCGTGTATACCAGAACCACTTGGTGGACACTCCGGAATCATCTGCCGGACATGCCAGAACCAGCTCTCAGACACACCAGAACCACGTGCCGGACACGCCGGAAGCACCTATCGAGCATGCCGGACCCACCTGCTCGACTCGCCAGAAACACCTGCCGGACACGCCAAAATCACCTGTCGGGTACGCCAGATCCACCTGGCGGACACTCCGGAATCACCTGCCGCGCATGCTGGAACCACCACTCAGACGTGCCGGAAGCACGTGCCGGACACGCCGGAAACACATACCGGACAGACTGGAACCACCTGACAGACAAGCCGGAACCACCTGCTCGACTCGTAGGAACCACCCGCCAGACAGGCCAAAATCAACAGCTGGCTATGCGGGAACCACCTGGCCTACAGTCCGGAATGACCTGCCGTGCATGCAGAAGCCACCTCTCAGACGTAATGAAACCGTGTGCTGGACACGCTGGAACCACGTCCTGGACAGTCTGGAACCACCTTCCGGACACGCCTGGACCACCCGCCGAGCACACCAGAACCACCTGCTTGACTCGCAGGACCCACATGCCTGACACGCCAAAATGAGCTGCCGGCTACGCCAGAACCACTTACCCGGCACTCCGGAATCACCTGCCTGGCATGCCAGAACCACCTCTCACACGTGCCAGAAGCACGTGCCGGACATGCCGGAACGAACTATCGGACAGAACGGAACCACCTGCCAGACACGCCGGAACCACCTGCCGAACACGCCACAGCCAGCTGCTCGACTCGCCGGAACCACATGCCGGACAGGCCAATATCAACTGCTGGCTATGCCAGAACCACCTGGGGGACAGTCCGGAATCACCTGCCAGCCGTGGCGGAACCACCTCTCAGAAGTGCCAGAAGCACGTGCCGGACATGCCGGAACGACCTACTGGACAGACCAGAACCACCAGCCAGACATGCCGGAAACACCTGCCGAGCACGCCGGAGCCACCTGCTCGACTCGCCGGAACCACCTGCCAGACAGGTCAAAATCAACAGCTGGCTATGCGAGAACCACCTGGCGGACAGTCCGGAATCACCTGCCGGGCATGCAATAACCACCTCTCAGACGTACCAGAATCACGTGCCGCACAAGCTGGAAACACGTCCTGGACAGACTGGAACCACCTGCCGGCCACGCCTGAACCACCTGCCGAGCACGACGGAACCACCTGCCGGACTCGCCAAAAACACCTGCGGGCTATGCCAGAACCACTTGGAGGACTCTCCGGGATGACCTGCCGGGCATGCTGGAACCACCTCTCAGACGTGCCAGAACCACGTGGCGGACTGTCCAGAATCGCCTGTTGGGCATGCGCAACCACCTCTGAGACGTACCAGAACCACGTGCCGTACACGCCGGAACCACCTACCGGACACACCGGAATCAGCTTTCGGGCATGCCGGAAGCACCTGCTCAACTCGCCTGAAAAACCTGCCGGACACGCCAAAATCACCTGCCGGCTACGCCAAAACCACGTGGTGGACTCTCTGAATCACCTGCCGGGCATGATAGAACCACCTCTCAGACGTGCCGGAACCAATGCCGGACACGCCGGAACCACCTCCCGGACAGACCGGAACCCTCTGCCGGACCTGCCTGAACCAATTGTCGAGCACGCCGGAACCACATGCTCGACTCTCTGGAACCACATGCCGGACATGGCAAAATCACCTGCCGGCTACGCCAGAACCACTTGGCGAACACTCTGTAATCACCGGCCGGGCATGCCGGAACCACCTCTCGGACATGCCAGAACCACGTGCCAATGACACCGGAAGCACCTGCCGAGCACGCAGGAACCTCCTGCTCGACTCACCAGAACCACCTGCCGGAGACGCAAAAATCACCTGCCGTCTACGCCACAACCAGTTGGTGAACACTTCGCAATCACCTGCCGGGCTTGCTGGAACCACCTGCCGGTCATGCCAAAATCACCTGCCAACTACGCCGGAACCACTTGGCGGACACTGCAGAAACACCTGTCGGGCCGGCCGGAACGACATCTGAGACGTGACAGAACCATGTGCATGAGATGCCGGAACCACAGCCCGAACACACCGAAACCACCTACCAGACATGCCGGAACCACCTGCTCGACTCGCCCGAATCACGTACCTCACACGCCAAAATCACCTGCCGGGCATGCCAGAAGCACTTGACGGACACTCCGGAATCTCTGCCGGACATGCCAGAACCAGCTCTCAGACACACCAGAACCACGTGCCAGAGACGCTGGAACCACGTCCTGGACAGACTGGAACCACCTGCCGGACACGCCTGGACCACCTGCCGAGCACGCCGGAACCACCTGCTCGACTTTCAGTACCCACGTGCCGGACACGCCAAAAGGAACTGCCGGCTACACCAGAACCACTTACACGACACTCCTGAATCACCTGCCCGGCATGCCGGAACCACCTCTCAGACATGCCAGAACCACGTGACAATGACACCGGAAGCACCACTCGAGCACGCCGGAACCACCTGTTCCACTCGCCGGAACCAAGTACCTGACAGGACAAAATCACCTGCCGGGTATGCCAGAACCACTTGGTGGACACTCCAGAATCATCTGCCAGACATGCCAGAACCAGCTCTCAGACACACCAGAACCACGTGCCGGACACGCCGGAAGCACCTGCTGAGCATGCCTGAGCCACATGCTCGACTTGCAAGAAACACCTGCCAGAAACGCCAAAATCACCTGCCGGGTACGCCAGAACCACGTGGCGGACACTCCGGAATCACCTGTCGGCCATGCCGGAACCACCTCTCAGACGTGCCAGAACCTCGTGCCGGACACGCCAGAACCACCTGCCGGACAGACCGGAACCACCTGCCGGACACGCCGGAACCACCGGCTCGACTCGCCGGAACCACCGCCGGACATGCAAAATCACCTGCCGGCTACGCCAGAACCACTCGGCAGACACTCCGCAATCACCTGCCGGGCTTGCTGGAACCACCTGCCGGTCACGCCAACATCACCTGCCAGCTACACCAGAACCACTTGGCAGACAGTCCGGAAACACCTGTCGGGCCGGCCGGAACCACCTCTCAAACGTGCCATTACCATGTGCCTGAGATTCCTGAACCACACCCAGAACACACCGAAACCACCTGCCAGAACCGCCTGAACCCCCTGGCGAGCACGCCTGATCCACCTGCTCAACTAGCCGGAACCACCTTCCTGACATGCCAAAATCACCTGCCAGGTATACCAGAACCACTTGGTGGACACTCCGGAATCATCTGCCGGACATGCCAGAACCAGCTCTCAGACACACCAGAACCACGTGCCTGAGACGCCGGAAGCACCAGCTGAGCATGCCTGAGCCACCTGCTCGACTCGCAAGAAACACCTGTCGGACATGCCAAAATCACCTGCCGGGTACGCCAGAAACACTTGGCCGACACTCCGGAATCACCTGTCGGGCATGCCGGAACCACCTCTCAGACTTGCCAGAACCATGTTCTGTTCACGCCGGTACCACCTGCCGAGTATACCGGAACCAGCTGATCCACTCCCCAGAACCACCTAGTTGACACGCCAAAATCAACTGCCGGCTATGCCAGAACCACTCGGCAGACACTCCGGAATCACATGCCAGGCGTTCCGGAACTACCTCTCAGAGGTGCCAGAACCACATGCCGGAGACTCCTGAATCACCTGCCGGGCATGCCGGAACCACCTCTCAGAGGTGCCAGAACCACATGCCGGACACTCCGGAATCACCTGCCGGGCATGCCGGAGCCATCTCTCAGACGTGCCACAACCACGTGCCGGAGAGACCGGAAGCACCTGCCGAGCTCGCCGGAACCACCTGCTGGACATGCCGGAACCACCTGCCTCACAGGCCAAAATCATATGCCGGCTACGCCAAAACCACTTGGTGGACACTCCAGAATCACCTTGCGGGCATGCCGGAACCACGTCATGGACAGACGGCAAACACCTGCCGGACCTGCCGGAACCACCTGCCGAGCACGCCGGAACCACCTGCTCGACTCGCCAAAACCACCTGCTGGACACGCCAAAATCACCTGCCGGCTACGCCAGAACCACTCGGCAGACACTCCGGAATCACATGCCAGGCGTTCCGGAACTACCTCTCAGAGGTGCCAGAACCACATGCCGGAGACTCCTGAATCACCTGCCGGGCATGCCGGAACCACCTCTCAGAGGTGCCAGAACCACATGCCAGACACTCCGGAATCACCTGCCGGGCATGCCGGAACCATCTCTCAGACGTGCCACAACCACGTGCCGGAGAGACCGGAAGCACCTGCCGAGCTCGCCGGAACCACCTGCTGGACATGCCGGAACCACCTGCCTCACAGGCCAAAATCATATGCCGGCTACGCCAAAACCACTTGGTGGACACTCCAGAATCACCTTGCGGGCATGCCGGAACCACGTCATGGACAGACGGCAAACACCTGCCGGACCTGCCGGAACCACCTGCCGAGCACGCCGGAACCACCTGCTCGACCCACCAGAGCCACCTGCCGGACACACCAGAAACACCTGCGGGTTACGCCACAACCACCTGTCGGACACTCCGGAATCACCTGCCGGGCATGCTGGAACCACCTCTCAGAGGTGCCAAAACCACATGCTGGAGACGGCGGAAGCACATGCCGAGAATGCCGGAAGTTCCTGATCCACTCCCCAGAACCACCTGCCGGACACACCGATATCACATGCCGGCTACGCCAGAACCACTTGGCGGACACTCCAGAATCACCTGCCGGGCATGCCAGCACAACCTCTCAGAAGTGCCAGAAGCACGTGCCGGACAGGCCAGAACCATCTCCCGGACAGACCGGAAACACAGGAAACACTCGCCGGAACCACCTGCTTGACTCACCGGTCCCACCTGCCGGACACGCCAAAATCACCTGCCCGCTACACTAGAACCACTTGGCGGACAAGCCGGAATCACGTGAAGTGAATGGCGACACAACCTCTCAGACGTGTCAGAACCTCATGCCGGACACACCAGAACCACCTGCTGGACAGACCGGAACCACCTGCCGGACATGCCGGAACCAATTGCTCGACTCGCCGGAACCACCGCCGGACATGCAAAATCACCTGCCGGCTACGCCAGAACCACTTGGTGAACACTCCGGAATCAACTGCCGGGCATGCCGGAACCACCTCTCAGACTTGCCAGAACCATGTTCCGGACACGCCGGTACCACCTGCCGAGTATGCCGGAACCACCTGATCCACTCCCCAGAACCACCTGCTGGACACGCCAGAATCACCTGCCGGCTACGCCAGAAGCTCTCGGCAGACACTCCGGAACCACCTGCCGGGCATGCCGGAACCACCTCTCAGAGGTGCCAGAACCACATGCCGGACACTCCGGAATCACCTGCCGGGCATGCCGGAACCATCTCTCAGACGTGCCACAACCACGTGCCGGAGAGACCGGAAGCACCTGCTGAGCTCGCCGGAACCACCTGCTGGACATGCCGGAACCACCTGCCGGACACGCCGGAACCACCGGCTCGACTCGCCGGAACCATTGCCGGACACGCAAAATCACCTGCCGGCTACGCCAGAACCACTTGGCGAACACTCCGGAATCACCTGCCGGGCATGGCGGAACCACCTCTCAGACATGCCGGAACCGCATGCCAATGACACCGGAAGCACCTGCCGAGCACGCCAGAACCACCTGCTCGACTCGCCAAAACCACCTGCTGGACACGCCAAAATCACCTGCCGGCTACGCCAGAACCACTCGGCAGACACTCCGCAATCACCTGCCGGGCTTGCTGGAACCACCTGCCGGTCACGCCAACATCACCTGCCAGCTATGCCAGAACCACTTGGCGGACACTCCGGAAACACCTGTTGGGACGGCCGGAACCACCTCTCAGACGTGTCAGAATCATGTGCCTGAGATGCCGGAACCACTCCCCGAACACACCGAAACCACCTGCCAGACCCGCCTGAACCCCCTGGCGAGCACGCCTGATCCACCTGCTCAACTAGCCGGAACCACCTTCCTGACACGCCGAAATCACCTGCCGTGTATACCAGAACCACTTGGTGGACACTCCGGAATCATCTGCCGGACATGCCAGAACCAGCTCTCAGACACACCAGAACCACGTGCCGGACACGCCGGAAGCACCTATCGAGCATGCCGGACCCACCTGCTCGACTCGCCAGAAACACCTGCCGGACACGCCAAAATCACCTGTCGGGTACGCCAGATCCACCTGGCGGACACTCCGGAATCACCTGCCGCGCATGCCGGAACCACCACTCAGACGTGCCGGAAGCACGTGCCGGACACGCCGGAAACACATACCGGACAGACTGGAACCACCTGACAGACAAGCCGGAACCACCTGCTCGACTCGTAGGAACCACCCGCCAGACAGGCCAAAATCAACAGCTGGCTATGCGGGAACCACCTGGCCTACAGTCCGGAATGACCTGCCGTGCATGCAGAAGCCACCTCTCAGACGTAATGAAACCGTGTGCTGGACACGCTGGAACCACGTCCTGGACAGTCTGGAACCACCTTCCGGACACGCCTGGACCACCTGCCGAGCACACCAGAACCACCTGCTTGACTCGCAGGACCCACATGCCTGACACGCCAAAATGAGCTGCCGGCTACGCCAGAACCACTTACCCGACACTCCGGAATCACCTGCCTGGCATGCCAGAACCACCTCTCACACGTGCCAGAAGCACGTGCCGGACATGCCGGAACGAACTATCGGACAGAACGGAACCACCTGCCAGACACGCCGGAACCACCTGCCGAACACGCCACAGCCAGCTGCTCGACTCGCCGGAACCACATGCCGGACAGGCCAATATCAACTGCTGGCTATGCCAGAACCACCTGGGGGACAGTCCGGAATCACCTGCCAGCCGTGGCGGAACCACCTCTCAGAAGTGCCAGAAGCACGTGCCGGACATGCCGGAACGACCTACTGGACAGACCAGAACCACCAGCCAGACATGCCGGAAACACCTGCCGAGCACGCCGGAGCCACCTGCTCGACTCGCCGGAACCACCTGCCAGACAGGTCAAAATCAACAGCTGGCTATGCGAGAACCACCTGGCGGACAGTCCGGAATCACCTGCCGGGCATGCAATAACCACCTCTCAGACGTACCAGAATCACGTGCCGCACAAGCTGGAAACACGTCCTGGACAGACTGGAACCACCTGCCGGCCACGCCTGAACCACCTGCCGAGCACGACGGAACCACCTGCCGGACTCGCCAAAAACACCTGCGGGCTATGCCAGAACCACTTGGAGGACTCTCCGGGATGACCTGCCGGGCATGCTGGAACCACCTCTCAGACGTGCCAGAACCACGTGGCGGACTGTCCAGAATCGCCTGTTGGGCATGCGCAACCACCTCTGAGACGTACCAGAACCACGTGCCGTACACGCCGGAACCACCTACCGGACACACCGGAATCAGCTTTCGGGCATGCCGGAAGCACCTGCTCAACTCGCCTGAAAAACCTGCCGGACACGCCAAAATCACCTGCCGGCTACGCCAAAACCACGTGGTGGACTCTCTGAATCACCTGCCGGGCATGATAGAACCACCTCTCAGACGTGCCGGAACCAATGCCGGACACGCCGGAACCACCTCCCGGACAGACCGGAACCCTCTGCCGGACCTGCCTGAACCAATTGTCGAGCACGCCGGAACCACATGCTCGACTCTCTGGAACCACATGCCGGACATGGCAAAATCACCTGCCGGCTACGCCAGAACCACTTGGCGAACACTCTGTAATCACCGGCCGGGCATGCCGGAACCACCTCTCGGACATGCCAGAACCACGTGCCAATGACACCGGAAGCACCTGCCGAGCACGCAGGAACCTCCTGCTCGACTCACCAGAACCACCTGCCGGAGACGCAAAAATCACCTGCCGTCTACGCCACAACCAGTTGGTGAACACTTCGCAATCACCTGCCGGGCTTGCTGGAACCACCTGCCGGTCATGCCAAAATCACCTGCCAACTACGCCGGAACCACTTGGCGGACACTGCAGAAACACCTGTCGGGCCGGCCGGAACGACATCTGAGACGTGACAGAACCATGTGCATGAGATGCCGGAACCACAGCCCGAACACACCGAAACCACCTACCAGACATGCCGGAACCACCTGTTCGACTCGCCCGAATCACGTACCTCACACGCCAAAATCACCTGCCGGGCATGCCAGAAGCACTTGACGGACACTCCGGAATCTCTGCCGGACATGCCAGAACCAGCTCTCAGACACACCAGAACCACGTGCCAGAGACGCTGGAACCACGTCCTGGACAGACTGGAACCACCTGCCGGACACGCCTGGACCACCTGCCGAGCACGCCGGAACCACCTGCTCGACTTTCAGTACCCACGTGCCGGACACGCCAAAAGGAACTGCCGGCTACACCAGAACCACTTACACGACACTCCTGAATCACCTGCCCGGCATGCCGGAACCACCTCTCAGACATGCCAGAACCACGTGACAATGACACCGGAAGCACCACTCGAGCACGCCGGAACCACCTGTTCGACTCGCCGGAACCAAGTACCTGACAGGACAAAATCACCTGCCGGGTATGCCAGAACCACTTGGTGGACACTCCAGAATCATCTGCCAGACATGCCAGAACCAGCTCTCAGACACACCAGAACCACGTGCCGGACACGCCGGAAGCACCTGCTGAGCATGCCTGAGCCACATGCTCGACTTGCAAGAAACACCTGCCAGAAACGCCAAAATCACCTGCCGGGTACGCCAGAACCACGTGGCGGACACTCCGGAATCACCTGTCGGCCATGCCGGAACCACCTCTCAGACGTGCCAGAACCTCGTGCCGGACACGCCAGAACCACCTGCCGGACAGACCGGAACCACCTGCCGGACACGCCGGAACCACCGGCTCGACTCGCCGGAACCACCGCCGGACATGCAAAATCACCTGCCGGCTACGCCAGAACCACTCGGCAGACACTCCGCAATCACCTGCCGGGCTTGCTGGAACCACCTGCCGGTCACGCCAACATCACCTGCCAGCTACACCAGAACCACTTGGCAGACAGTCCGGAAACACCTGTCGGGCCGGCCGGAACCACCTCTCAAACGTGCCATTACCATGTGCCTGAGATTCCTGAACCACACCCAGAACACACCGAAACCACCTGCCAGAACCGCCTGAACCCCCTGGCGAGCACGCCTGATCCACCTGCTCAACTAGCCGGAACCACCTTCCTGACACGCCAAAATCACCTGCCAGGTATACCAGAACCACTTGGTGGACACTCCGGAATCATCTGCCGGACATGCCAGAACCAGCTCTCAGACACACCAGAACCACGTGCCTGAGACGCCGGAAGCACCAGCTGAGCATGCCTGAGCCACCTGCTCGACTCGCAAGAAACACCTGTCGGACATGCCAAAATCACCTGCCGGGTACGCCAGAAACACTTGGCCGACACTCCGGAATCACCTGTCGGGCATGCCGGAACCACCTCTCAGACTTGCCAGAACCATGTTCTGTTCACGCCGGTACCACCTGCCGAGTATACCGGAACCAGCTGATCCACTCCCCAGAACCACCTAGTTGACACGCCAAAATCAACTGCCGGCTATGCCAGAACCACTCGGCAGACACTCCGGAATCACATGCCAGGCGTTCCGGAACTACCTCTCAGAGGTGCCAGAACCACATGCCGGAGACTCCTGAATCACCTGCCGGGCATGCCGGAACCACCTCTCAGAGGTGCCAGAACCACATGCCGGACACTCCGGAATCACCTGCCGGGCATGCCGGAACCATCTCTCAGACGTGCCACAACCACGTGCCGGAGAGACCGGAAGCACCTGCTGAGCTCGCCGGAACCACCTGCTGGACATGCCGGAACCACCTGCCGGACACGCCGGAACCACCGGCTCGACTCGCCGGAACCATTGCCGGACACGCAAAATCACCTGCCGGCTACGCCAGAACTTCTTGGCGAACACTCCGGAATCACCTGTCGGGCATGGCGGAACCACCTCTCAGACATGCCGGAACCGCATGCCAATGACACCGGAAGCACCTGCCGAGCACGCCAGAACCACCTGCTCGACTCGCCAAAACCACCTGCTGGACACGCCAAAATCACCTGCTGGCTACGCCAGAACCACTCGGCAGACACTCCGCAATCACCTGCCGGGCTTGCTGGAACCACCTGCCGGTCACGCCAACATCACCTGCCAGCTACGCCAGAACCACTTGGCGGACACTCCGGAAACACCTGTTGGGATGGCCGGAACCACCTCTCAGACGTGTCAGAATCATGTGCCTGAGATGCTGGAACCACTCCCCGAACACACCGAAACCACCTGCCAGACCCGCCTGAACCCCCTGGCGAGCAGGCCTGATCCACCTGCTCAACTAGCCGGAACCACCTTCCTGACACGCCGAAATCACCTGTCGTGTATACCAGAACCACTTGGTGGACACTCCGGAATCATCTGCCGGACATGCCAGAACCAGCTCTCAGACACACCAGAACAACGTGCCGGACACGCCGGAAGCACCTGCCGAGCATGCCGGACCCACCTGCTCGACTCACCAGAAACACCTGCCGGACACGCCAAAATCACCTGTCGGGTACGCCAGATCCACCTGGCGGACACTCCGGAATCACCTGCCGCGCATGCCGGAACCACCACTCAGACGTGCCGGAAGCACGTGCCGGACACGCCGGAAACACATACCGGACAGACCGGAACCACCTGACAGACAAGCCGGAACCACCTGCTCGACTCGTAGGAACCACCCGCCAGACAGGCCAAAATCAACAGCTGGCTATGCGGGAACCACCTGGCCTACAGTCCGGAATGACCTGCCGTGCATTCAGAAGCCAACTCTCAGACGCAACGAAACCGTGTGCCGGACACGCTGGAACCACGTCCTGGACAGTCTGGAACCACCTTCCGGACACGCCTGGACCACCTGCCGAGCACGCCGGAACCACCTGCTCCACTCGCAGGACCCACGTGCCGGACACGCCAAAATGAACTGCCGGCTACAGCAGAACCACTTACCCGACAGTCCGGAATCTCCTGCCTGGCATGCCAGAACCACCTCTCAGACGTGCCAGGAGCACGTGCCGGACATGCCGGAACGACCTATCGGACAGAACCGAACCACCTGCCAGACACGCCGGAACCACCTGCCGAACACACCACAGCCAGCTGCTCGACTCGACGGAACCACCTGCCGGACACGCCAATATCAACTTCTGGCTATGCCAGAACCACCTGGGGGACAGTCCGGAATCACCTGCCCACCATGGCGGAACAACCTCTCAGATGTACCAGAACCACGTGCCGGACAACCTGGAAACACGTACTGGACAGACTGGAACCACCTGCCGGCCACGCCTGAACCACCTGCCGAGCATGACGGAACCACCTGCCGGACATGCCCAAATCACCTGCGGGCTATGCCAGAACCACTTGGAGGACTCTCCGGGATGACCTGCCGGGCATGCTGGAACCACCTCTCAGACGTGCCAGAACCACGTGGCGGACTGTCCAGAATCGCCTGTTGGGCATGCGCAACCACCTCTGAGACGTACCAGAACCACGTGCCGTACACGCCAGAACCACCTACCGGACACACCGGAATCACCTTTTGGGCATGCCCGAACCACATGTCAGATGTGCCAGAAACACGTGCCGGAGACACCGGAAGCACCTGCCGAGCACGTCGGAACCACATGCTCAAGTCGCCTGAACCACCTGCGGGACACGCCAAAATCACCTGCCGGCTACGCCAAAACCACTTGGTGGACTCTCTGGAATCACCTGCCGGGCATGATAGAACCACCTCTCAGACGTGCCGGAACCACGTGCCGGACACGCCGGAACCACCTGCCGGACCTGCCTGAGCCAACTGTCGAGCACGCCGGAACCACATGCTCGACTCGCTGGAACCACATGCTGGACTTGGCAAAATCACCTGCCGGCTACGCCAGAACCAATTGGCGGACACTCCGGAATCCCCTGCCGGGCATGCCAGCACAACCTCTCAGAAGTGCCAGAAGCACGTGCCGGACAGGCCGGAACCATCTCCTGGACAGACCGGAAACACAGGAAACACTCGCCGGAACCACGTGCTTGACTCACCAGTCCCAACTGCTGGACACGCAAAAATCACCTGCCGGCTACACCAGAACCACTTGGTGGACTCTCTGGAATCACCTGCCGGGCATCATAGAACCACCTCTCAGACGTGCCGGAACAACGTGCCGGACATGCCGGATACCCCTCCCCGTAAGACCGGAACCACCTGCCGGGCACGCCTGGACCACCTGCCGAGCACACCAGAACCACCTGCTTGACTCGCAGGACCCACATGCCTGACACGCCAAAATGAGCTGCCGGCTACGCCAGAACCACTTACCCGACACTCCGGAATCACCTGCCTGGCATGCCAGAACCACCTCTCACACGTGCCAGAAGCACGTGCCGGACATGCCGGAACGAACTATCGGACAGAACGGAACCACCTGCCAGACACGCCGGAACCACCTGCCGAACACGCCACAGCCAGCTGCTCGACTCGCCGGAACCACATGCCGGACAGGCCAATATCAACTGCTGGCTATGCCAGAACCACCTGGGGGACAGTCCGGAATCACCTGCCAGCCGTGGCGGAACCACCTCTCAGAAGTGCCAGAAGCACGTGCCGGACATGCCGGAACGACCTACTGGACAGACCAGAACCACCAGCCAGACATGCCGGAAACACCTGCCGAGCACGCCGGAGCCACCTGCTCGACTCGCCGGAACCACCTGCCAGACAGGTCAAAATCAACAGCTGGCTATGCGAGAACCACCTGGCGGACAGTCCGGAATCACCTGCCGGGCATGCAATAACCACCTCTCAGACGTACCAGAATCACGTGCCGCACAAGCTGGAAACACGTCCTGGACAGACTGGAACCACCTGCCGGCCACGCCAGAACCACATGCCGAGCACGAGGGAACCACCTGCCGGACTCGCCAAAAACACCTGTGGGCTATGCCAGAACCACTTGGAGGACTCTCCGGGATGACCTGCCGGGCATGCTGGAACCACCTCTCAGACGTGCCAGAACCACGTGGCGGACTGTCCAGAATCGCCTGTTGGGCATGCGCAACCACCTCTGAGACGTACCAGAACCACGTGCCGTACACGCCGGAACCACCTACCGGACACACCGGAATCAGCTTTCGGGCATGCCGGAAGCACCTGCTCAACTCGCCTGAAAAACCTGCCGGACACGCCAAAATCACCTGCCGGCTACGCCAAAACCACGTGGTGGACTCTCTGAATCACCTGCCGCGCATGATAGAACCACCTCTCAGACGTGCCGGAACCAATGCCGGACACGCCGGAACCACCTCCCGGACAGACCGGAACCCTCTGCCGGACCTGCCTGAACCAATTGTCGAGCACGCCGGAACCACATGCTCGACTCTCTGGAACCACATGCCGGACATGGCAAAATCACCTGCCGGCTACGCCAGAACCACTTGGCGAACACTCTGTAATCACCGGCCGGGCATGCCGGAACCACCTCTCGGACATGCCAGAACCACGTGCCAATGACACCGGAAGCACCTGCCGAGCACGCAGGAACCTCCTGCTCGACTCACCAGAACCACCTGCCGGAGACGCAAAAATCACCTGCCGTCTACGCCACAACCAGTTGGTGAACACTTCGCAATCACCTGCCGGGCTTGCTGGAACCACCTGCCGGTCATGCCAAAATCACCTGCCAACTACGCCGGAACCACTTGCCGGACACTGCAGAAACACCTGTCGGGCCGGCCGGAACGACATCTGAGACGTGACAGAACCATGTGCATGAGATGCCGGAACCACAGCCCGAACACACCGAAACCACCTACCAGACATGCCGGAACCACCTGTTCGACTCGCCCGAATCACGTACCTCACACGCCAAAATCACCTGCCGGGCATGCCAGAAGCACTTGACGGACACTCCGGAATCTCTGCCGGACATGCCAGAACCAGCTCTCAGACACACCAGAACCACGTGCCAGAGACGCTGGAACCACGTCCTGGACAGACTGGAACCACCTGCCGGACACGCCTGGACCACCTGCCGAGCACGCCGGAACCACCTGCTCGACTTTCAGTACCCACGTGCCGGACACGCCAAAAGGAACTGCCGGCTACACCAGAACCACTTACACGACACTCCTGAATCACCTGCCCGGCATGCCGGAACCACCTCTCAGACATGCCAGAACCACGTGACAATGACACCGGAAGCACCACTCGAGCACGCCGGAACCACCTGTTAAACTCGCCGGAACCAAGTACCTGACAGGACAAAATCACCTGCCGGGTATGCCAGAACCTCTTGGTGGACACTCCAGAATCATCTGCCAGACATGCCAGAACCAGCTCTCAGACACACCAGAACCACGTGCCGGACACGCCGGAAGCACCTGCTGAGCATGCCTGAGCCACATGCTCGACTTGCAAGAAACACCTGCCAGAAACGCCAAAATCACCTGCCGGGTACGCCAGAACCACGTGGCGGACACTCCGGAATCACCTGTCGGCCATGCCGGAACCACCTCTCAGACGTGCCAGAACCTCGTGCCGGACACGCCAGAACCACCTGCCGGACAGACCGGAACCACCTGCCGGACACGCCGGAACCACCGGCTCGACTCGCCGGAACCACCGCCGGACATGCAAAATCACCTGCCGGCTACGCCAGAACCACTCGGCAGACACTCCGCAATCACCTGCCGGGCTTGCTGGAACCAGCTGCCGGTCACGCCAACATCACCTGCCAGCTACACCAGAACCACTTGGCAGACAGTCCGGAAACACCTGTCGGGCCGGCCGGAACCACCTCTCAAACGTGCCATTACCATGTGCCTGAGATTCCTGAACCACACCCAGAACACACCGAAACCACCTGCCAGACCCGCCTGAACCCCCTGGCGAGCACGCCTGATCCACCTGCTCAACTAGCCGGAACCACCTTCCTGACACGCCAAAATCACCTGCCAGGTATACCAGAACCACTTGGTGGACACTCCGGAATCATCTGCCGGACATGCCAGAACCAGCTCTCAGACACACCAGAACCACGTGCCTGAGACGCCGGAAGCACCAGCTGAGCATGCCTGAGCCACCTGCTCGACTCGCAAGAAACACCTGTCGGACATGCCAAAATCACCTGCCGGGTACGCCAGAAACACTTGGCGGACACTCCGGAATCACCTGTCGGGCATGCCGGAACCACCTCTCAGACTTGCCAGAACCATGTTCTGTTCACGCCGGTACCAACTGCCGAGTATACCGGAACCAGCTGATCCACTCCCCAGAACCACCTAGTTGACACGCCAAAATCAACTGCCGGCTATGCCAGAACCACTCGGCAGACACTCCGGAATCACATGCCAGGCGTTCCGGAACTACCTCTCAGAGGTGCCAGAACCACATGCCGGAGACTCCTGAATCACCTGCCGGGCATGCCGGAACCACCTCTCAGAGGTGCCAGAACCACATGCCGGACACTCCGGAATCACCTGCCGGGCATGCCGGAACCATCTCTCAGACGTGCCACAACCACGTGCCGGAGAGACCGGAAGCACCTGCCGAGCTCGCCGGAACCACCTGCTGGACATGCCGGAACCACCTGCCTCACAGGCCAAAATCATATGCCGGCTATGCCAAAACCACTTGGTGGACACTCCAGAATCACCTTGCGGGCATGCCGGAACCACGTCATGGACAGACGGCAAACACCTGCCGGACCTGCCGGAACCACCTGCCGAGCACGCCGGAACCACCTGCTCGACTCACCAGAGCCACCTGCCGGACACACCAGAAACACCTGCGGGTTACGCCACAACCACCTGTCGGACACTCCGGAATCACCTGCCGGGCATGCTGGAACCACCTCTCAGAGGTGCCACAACCACATGCTGGAGACGGCGGAAGCACATGCCGAGAATGCCAGAAGTTCCTGATCCACTCCCCAGAACCACCTGCCGGACACACCGATATCAACTGCCGGCTACGCCAGAACCACTTGGCGGACACTCCAGAATCACCTGCCGGGCATGCCAGCACAACCTCTCAGAAGTGCCAGAAGCACGTGCCGGACAGGCCGGAACCATCTCCCGGACAGACCGGAAACACAGGAAACACTCGCCGGAACCACCTGCTTGACTCACCGGTCCCACCTGCCGGACACGCCAAAATCACCTGCCCGCTACACTAGAACCACTTGGCGGACAAGCCGGTATCACGTGAAGTGAATGGCGACACAACCTCTCAGACGTGTCAGAACCTCGTACCGGACACACCAGAACCACCTGCTGGACAGACCGGAACCACCTGCCGGACATGCCGGAACCACCGGCTCGACTCACCGGAACCACCGCCGGACATGCAAAATCACCTGCCGGCTACGCCAGAACCACTTGGCGAACACTCCGGAATCACCTGCCGGGCATGCCGGAACCACCTCTCAGACTTGCCAGAACCATGTTCCGGACACGCCGGTACCACCTGCCGAGTATGCCGGAACCACCTGATCCACTCCCCAGAACCACCTGCTGGACACGCCAGAATCACCTGCCGGCTACGCCAGAACCACTCGGCAGACACTCCGGAACCACCTGCCGGGCATGCCGGAACCACCTCTCAGAGGTGCCAGAACCACATGCCGGACACTCCGGAATCACCTGCCGGGCATGCCGGAACCATCTCTCAGACGTGCCACAACCACGTGCCGGAGAGACCGGAAGCACCTGCCGAGCTCGCCAGAACCACCTGCTGGACATGCCGGAACCACCTGCCGGACACGCCGGAACCACCGGCTCGACTCGCCGGAACCATTGCCGGACACGCAAAATCACCTGCCGGCTACGCCAGAACCACTTGGCGAACACTCCGGAATCACCTGCCGGGCATGGCGGAACCACCTCTCAGACATGCCGGAACCGCATGCCAATGACACCGGAAGCACCTGCCGAGCACGCCAGAACCACCTGCTCGACTCGCCAAAACCACCTGCTGGACACGCCAAAATCACCTGCCTGCTACGCCAGAACCACTCGGCAGACACTCCGCAATCACCTGCCGGGCTTGCTGGAACCACCTGCCGGTCACGCCAACATCACCTGCCAGATACGCCAGAACCACTTGGCGGACACTCCGGAAACACCTGTTGGGATGGCCGGAACCACCTCTCAGACGTGTCAGAATCATGTGCCTGAGATGCTGGAACCACTCCCCGAACACACCGAAACCACCTGCCAGACCCGCCTGAACCCCCTGGCGAGCACGCCTGATCCACCTGCTCAACTAGCCGGAACCACCTTCCTGACACGCCGAAATCACCTGTCGTGTATACCAGAACCACTTGGTGGACACTCCGGAATCATCTGCCGGACATGCCAGAACCAGCTCTCAGACACACCAGAAAAACGTGCCGGACACGCCGGAAGCACCTGCCGAGCATGCCAGACCCACCTGCTCGACTCACCAGAAACACCTGCCGGACACGCCAAAATCACCTGTCGGGTACGCCAGATCCACCTGGCGGACACTCCGGAATCACCTGCCGCGCATGCCGGAACCACCACTCAGACGTGCCGGAAGCACGTGCCGGACACGCCGGAAACACATACCGGACAGACCGGAACCACCTGACAGACAAGCCGGAACCACCTGCTCGACTCGTAGGAACCACCCGCCAGACAGGCCAAAATCAACAGCTGGCTATGCGGGAACCACCTGGCCTACAGTCCGGAATGACCTGCCGTGCGTGCAGAAGCCACCTCTCAGACGTAACGAAACCGTGTGCCGGACACGCTGGAACCACGTCCTGGACAGTCTGGAACCACCTTCCGGACACGCCTGGACCACCTGCCGAGCACGCCGGAACCACCTGCTCGACTCGCAGGACCCACGTGCCGGACACGCCAAAATGAACTGCCGGCTACAGCAGAACCACTTACCCGACAGTCCGGAATCTCCTGCCTGGCATGCCAGAACCACCTCTCAGACGTGCCAGGAGCACGTGCCGGACATGCCGGAACGAACTATCGGACAGAACGGAACCACCTGCCAGACACGCCGGAACCACCTGCCGAACACACCACAGCCAGCTGCTCGACTCGACGGAACCACCTGCCGGACACGCCAATATCAACTTCTGGCTATGCCAGAACCACCTGGGGGACAGTCCGGAATCACCTGCCCACCATGGCGGAACAACCTCTCAGATGTACCAGAACCACGTGCCGGACAACCTGGAAACACGTACTGGACAGACTGGAACCACCTGCCGGCCACGCCTGAACCACCTGCCGAGCATGACGGAACCACCTGCCGGACATGCCCAAATCACCTGCGGGCTATGCCAGAACCACTTGGAGGACTCTCCGGGATGACCTGCCGGGCATGCTGGAACCACCTCTCAGACGTGCCAGAACCACGTGGCGGACTGTCCAGAATCGCCTGTTGGGCATGCGCAACCACCTCTGAGACGTACCAGAACCACGTGCCGTACACGCCAGAACCACCTACCGGACACACCGGAATCACCTTTTGGGCATGCCGGAACCACATGTCAGATGTGCCAGAAACACGTGCCGGAGACGCCGGAAGCACCTGCCGAGCACGTCGGAACCACCTGCTCAAGTCGCCTGAACCACCTGCGGGACACGCCAAAATCACCTGCCGGCTACGCCAAAACCACTTGGTGGACTCTCTGGAATCACCTGCCGGGCATGATAGAACCACCTCTCAGACGTGCCGGAACCACGTGCCGGACACGCCGGAACCACCTGCCGGACCTGCCTGAGCCAACTGTCGAGCACGCCGGAACCACATGCTCGACTCGCTGGAACCACATGCTGGACTTGGCAAAATCACCTGCCGGCTACGCCAGAACCAATTGGCGGACACTCCGGAATCCCCTGCCGGGCATGCCAGCACAACCTCTCAGAAGTGCCAGAAGCACGTGCCGGACAGGCCGGAACCATCTCCTGGACAGACCGGAAACACAGGAAACACTCGCCGGAACCACGTGCTTGACTCACCAGTCCCAACTGCTGGACACGCAAAAATCACCTGCCGGCTACACCAGAACCACTTGGTGGACTCTCTGGAATCACCTGCCGGGCATCATAGAACCACCTCTCAGACGTGCCGGAACAACGTGCCGGACATGCCGGATACCCCTCCCCGTAAGACCGGAACCACCTGCCGGGCACGCCTGGACCACCTGCCGAGCACACCAGAACCACCTGCTTGACTCGCAGGACCCACATGCCTGACACGCCAAAATGAGCTGCCGGCTACGCCAGAACCACTTACCCGACACTCCGGAATCACCTGCCTGGCATGCCAGAACCACCTCTCACACGTGCCAGAAGCACGTGCCGGACATGCCGGAACGAACTATCGGACAGAACGGAACCACCTGCCAGACACGCCGGAACCACCTGCCGAACACGCCACAGCCAGCTGCTCGACTCGCCGGAACCACATGCCGGACAGGCCAATATCAACTGCTGGCTATGCCAGAACCACCTGGGGGACAGTCCGGAATCACCTGCCAGCCGTGGCGGAACCACCTCTCAGAAGTGCCAGAAGCACGTGCCGGACATGCCGGAACGACCTACTGGACAGACCAGAACCACCAGCCAGACATGCTGGAAACACCTGCCGAGCACGCCGGAGCCACCTGCTCGACTCGCCGGAACCACCTGCCAGACAGGTCAAAATCAACAGCTGGCTATGCGAGAACCACCTGGCGGACAGTCCGGAATCACCTGCCGGGCATGCAATAACCACCTCTCAGACGTACCAGAATCACGTGCCGCACAAGCTGGAAACACGTCCTGGACAGACTGGAACCACGTGCCGGCCACGCCAGAACCACATGCCGAGCACGACGGAACCACCTGCCGGACTCGCCAAAAACACCTGTGGGCTATGCCAGAACCACTTGGAGGACTCTCCGGGATGACCTGCCGGGCATGCTGGAACCACCTCTCAGACGTGCCAGAACCACGTGGCGGACTGTCCAGAATCGCCTGTTGGGCATGCGCAACCACCTCTGAGACGTACCAGAACCACGTGCCGTACACGCCGGAACCACCTACCGGACACACCGGAATCAGCTTTCGGGCATGCCGGAAGCACCTGCTCAACTCGCCTGAAAAACCTGCCGGACACGCCAAAATCACCTGCCGGCTACGCCAAAACCACGTGGTGGACTCTCTGAATCACCTGCCGCGCATGTTAGAACCACCTCTCAGACGTGCCGGAACCAATGCCGGACACGCCGGAACCACCTCCCGGACAGACCGGAACCCTCTGCCGGACCTGCCTGAACCAATTGTCGAGCACGCCGGAACCACATGCTCGACTCTCTGGAACCACATGCCGGACATGGCAAAATCACCTGCCGGCTACGCCAGAACCACTTGGCGAACACTCTGTAATCACCGGCCGGGCATGCCGGAACCACCTCTCGGACATGCCAGAACCACGTGCCAATGACACCGGAAGCACCTGCTGAGCAGTCAGGAACCTCCTGCTCGACTCACCAGAACCACCTGCCGGAGACGCAAAAATCACCTGCCGTCTACGCCACAACCAGTTGGTGAACACTTCGCAATCACCTGCCGGGCTTGCTGGAACCACCTGCCGGTCATGCCAAAATCACCTGCCAACTACGCCGGAACCACTTGCCGGACACTGCAGAAACACCTGTCGGGCCGGCCGGAACGACATCTGAGACGTGACAGAACCATGTGCATGAGATGCCGGAACCACAGCCCGAACACACCGAAACCACCTACCAGACATGCCGGATCCACCTGCTCGACTCGCCCGAATCACGTACCTCACACGCCAAAATCACCTGCCGGGCATGCCAGAAGCACTTGACGGACACTCCGGAATCTCTGCCGGACATGCCAGAACCAGCTCTCAGACACACCAGAACCACGTGCCAGAGACGCTGGAACCACGTCCTGGACAGACTGGAACCACCTGCCGGACACGCCTGGACCACCTGCCGAGCACGCCGGAACCACCTGCTCGACTTTCAGTACCCACGTGCCGGACACGCCAAAAGGAACTGCCGGCTACACCAGAACCACTTACACGACACTCCTGAATCACCTGCCCGGCATGCCGGAACCACCTCTCAGACATGCCAGAACCACGTGACAATGACACCGGAAGCACCACTCGAGCATGCCGGAACCACCTGTTCGACTCGCCGGAACCAAGTACCTGACAGGACAAAATCACCTGCCGGGTATGCCAGAACCACTTGGTGGACACTCCAGAATCATCTGCCAGACATGCCAGAACCAGCTCTCAGACACACCAGAGCCACGTGCCGGACACGCCGGAAGCACCTGCTGAGCATGCCTGAGCCACATGCTCGACTTGCAAGAAACACCTGCCAGAAACGCCAAAATCACCTGCCGGGTACGCCAGAACCACGTGGCGGACACTCCGGAATCACCTGTCGGCCATGCCGGAACCACCTCTCAGACGTGCCAGAACCTCGTGCCGGACACGCCAGAACCACCTGCCGGACAGACCGGAACCACCTGCCGGACACGCCGGAACCACCGGCTCGACTCGCCGGAACCACCGCCGGACATGCAAAATCACCTGCCGGCTACGCCAGAACCACTCGGCAGACACTCCGCAATCACCTGCCGGGCTTGCTGGAACCAGCTGCCGGTCACGCCAACATCACCTGCCAGCTACACCAGAACCACTTGGCAGACAGTCCGGAAACACCTGTCGGGCCGGCCGGAACCACCTCTCAAACGTGCCATTACCATGTGCCTGAGATTCCTGAACCACACCCAGAACACACCGAAACCACCTGCCAGACCCGCCTGAACCCCCTGGCGAGCACGCCTGATCCACCTGCTCAACTAGCCGGAACCACCTTCCTGACACGCCAAAATCACCTGCCAGGTATACCAGGACCACTTGGTGGACACTCCGGAATCATCTGCCGGACATGCCAGAACCAGCTCTCAGACACACCAGAACCACGTGCCTGAGACGCCGGAAGCACCAGCTGAGCATGCCTGAGCCACCTGCTTGACTCGCAAGAAACACCTGTCGGACATGCCAAAATCACCTGCCGGGTACGCCAGAAACACTTGGCGGACACTCCGGAATCACCTGTCGGGCATGCCGGAACCACGTCTCAGACTTGCCAGAACCATGTTCTGTTCACACCGGTACCACCTGCCGAGTATACCGGAACCAGCTGATCCACTCCCCAGAACCACCTAGTTGACACGCCAAAATCAACTGCCGGCTATGCCAGAACCACTCGGCAGACACTCCGGAATCACATGCCAGGCGTTCCGGAACTACCTCTCAGAGGTGCCAGAACCACATGCCGGAGACTCCTGAATCACCTGCCGGGCATGCCGGAACCACCTCTCAGAGGTGCCAGAACCACATGCCGGACACTCCGGAATCACCTGCCGGGCATGCCGGAACCATCTCTCAGACGTGCCACAACCACGTGCCGGAGAGACCGGAAGCACCTGCCGAGCTCGCCGGAACCACCTGCTGGACATGCCGGAACCACCTGCCTCACAGGCCAAAATCATATGCCGGCTACGCCAAAACCACTTGGTGGACACTCCAGAATCACCTTGCGGGCATGCCGGAACCACGTCATGGACAGACGGCAAACACCTGCCGGACCTGCCGGAACCACCTGCCGAGCACGCCGGAACCACCTGCTCGACTCACCAGAGCCACCTGCCGGACACACCAGAAACACCTGCGGGTTACGCCACAACCACCTGTCGGACACTCCGGAATCACCTGCCGGGCATGCTGGAACCACCTCTCAGAGGTGCCACAACCACATGCTGGAGACGGCGGAAGCACATGCCGAGAATGCCGGAAGTTCCTGATCCACTCCCCAGAACCACCTGCCGGACACACCGATATCACCTGCCGGCTATGCCAGAACCACTTGGCCGACACTCCAGAATCACCTGCCGGGCATGCCAGCACAACCTCTCAGAAGTGCCAGAAGCACGTGCCGGACAGGCCGGAACCATCTCCCGGACAGACCGGAAACACAGGAAACACTCGCCGGAACCACCTGCTTGACTCACCGGTCCCACCTGCCGGACACGCCAAAATCACCTGCCCGCTACACTAGAACCACTTGGCGGACAAGCCGGTATCACGTGAAGTGAATGGCGACACAACCTCTCAGACGTGTCAGAACCTCGTACCGGACACACCAGAACCACCTGCTGGACAGACCGGAACCACCTGCCGGACATGCCGGAACCACCGGCTCGACTCGCCGGAACCACCGCCGGACATGCAAAATCACCTGCCGGCTACGCCAGAACCACTTGGCGAACACTCCGGAATCACCTGCCGGGCATGCCGGAACCACCTCTCAGACTTGCCAGAACCATGTTCCGGACACGCCGGTACCACCTGCCGAGTATGCCGGAACCACCTGATCCACTCCCCAGAACCACCTGCTGGACACGCCAGAATCACCTGCCGGCTACGCCAGAACCACTCGGCAGACACTCCGGAACCACCTGCCGGGCATGCCGGAACCACCTCTCAGAGGTGCCAGAACCACATGCCGGACACTCCGGAATCACCTGCCGGGCATGCCGGAACCATCTCTCAGACGTGCCACAACCACGTGCCGGAGAGACCGGAAGCACCTGCTGAGCTCGCCGGAACCACCTGCTGGACATGCCGGAACCACCTGCCGGACACGCCGGAACCACCGGCTCGACTCGCCGGAACCATTGCCGGACACGCAAAATCACCTGCCGGCTACGCCAGAACCACTTGGCGAACACTCCGGAATCACCTGCCGGGCATGGCGGAACCACCTCTCAGACATGCCGGAACCGCATGCCAATGACACCGGAAGCACCTGCCGAGCACGCCAGAACCACCTGCTCGACTCGCCAAAACCACCTGCTGGACACGCCAAAATCACCTGCCTGCTACGCCAGAACCACTCGGCAGACACTCCGCAATCACCTGCCGGGCTTGCTGGAACCACCTGCCGGTCACGCCAACATCACCTGCCAGATACGCCAGAACCACTTGGCGGACACTCCGGAAACACCTGTTGGGATGGCCGGAACCACCTCTCAGACGTGTCAGAATCATGTGCCTGAGATGCTGGAACCACTCCCCGAACACACCGAAACCACCTGCCAGACCCGCCTGAACCCCCTGGCGAGCACGCCTGATCCACCTGCTCAACTAGCCGGAACCACCTTCCTGACACGCCAAAATCACCTGCCAGGTATACCAGAACCACTTGGTGGACACTCCGGAATCATCTGCCGGACATGCCAGAACCAGCTCTCAGACACACCAGAACAACGTGCCGGACACGCCAGAAGCACCTGCCGAGCATGCCGGACCCACCTGCTCGACTCACCAGAAACACCTGCCGGACACGCCAAAATCACCTGTCGGGTACGCCAGATCCACCTGGCGGACACTCCGGAATCACCTGCCGCGCATGCCGGAACCACCACTCAGACGTGCCGGAAGCACGTGCCGGACACGCCGGAAACACATACCGGACAGACCGGAACCACCTGACAGACAAGCCGGAACCACCTGCTCGACTCGTAGGAACCACCCGCCAGACAGGCCAAAATCAACAGCTGGCTATGCGGGAACCACCTGGCCTACAGTCCGGAATGACCTGCCGTGCGTGCAGAAGCCACCTCTCAGACGTAACGAAACCGTGTGCCGGACACGCTGGAACCACGTCCTGGACAGTCTGGAACCACCTTCCGGACACGCCTGGACCACCTGCCGAGCACGCCGGAACCACCTGCTCCACTCGCAGGACCCACGTGCCGGACACGCCAAAATGAACTGCCGGCTACAGCAGAACCACTTACCCGACAGTCCGGAATCTCCTGCCTGGCATGCCAGAACCACCTCTCAGACGTGCCAGGAGCACGTGCCGGACATGCCGGAACGACCTATCGGACAGAACCGAACCACCTGCCAGACACGCCGGAACCACCTGCCGAACACACCACAGCCAGCTGCTCGACTCGACGGAACCACCTGCCGGACACGCCAATATCAACTTCTGGCTATGCCAGAACCACCTGGGGGACAGTCCGGAATCACCTGCCCACCATGGCGGAACAACCTCTCAGATGTACCAGAACCACGTGCCGGACAACCTGGAAACACGTACTGGACAGACTGGAACCACCTGCCGGCCACGCCTGAACCACCTGCCGAGCATGACGGAACCACCTGCCGGACATGCCAAAATCACCTGCGGGCTATGCCAGAACCACTTGGCGAACACTCTGTAATCACCGGCCGGGCATGCCGGAACCACCTCTCGGACATGCCAGAACCACGTGCCAATGACACCGGAAGCACCTGCTGAGCAGTCAGGAACCTCCTGCTCGACTCACCAGAACCACCTGCCGGAGACGCAAAAATCACCTGCCGTCTACGCCACAACCAGTTGGTGAACACTTCGCAATCACCTGCCGGGCTTGCTGGAACCACCTGCCGGTCATGCCAAAATCACCTGCCAACTACGCCGGAACCACTTGGCGGACACTGCAGAAACACCTGTCGGGCCGGCCGGAACGACATCTGAGACGTGACAGAACCATGTGCATGAGATGCCGGAACCACAGCCCGAACACACCGAAACCACCTACCAGACATGCCGGATCCACCTGCTCGACTCGCCCGAATCACGTACCTCACACGCCAAAATCACCTGCCGGGCATGCCAGAAGCACTTGACGGACACTCCGGAATCTCTGCCGGACATGCCAGAACCAGCTCTCAGACACACCAGAACCACGTGCCAGAGACGCTGGAACCACGTCCTGGACAGACTGGAACCACCTGCCGGACACGCCTGGACCAGCTGCCGAGCACGCCGGAACCACCTGCTCGACTTTCAGTACCCACGTGCCGGACACGCCAAAAGGAACTGCCGGCTACACCAGAACCACTTACACGACACTCCTGAATCACCTGCCCGGCATGCCGGAACCACCTCTCAGACATGCCAGAACCACGTGACAATGACACCGGAAGCACCACTCGAGCATGCCGGAACCACCTGTTCGACTCGCCGGAACCAAGTACCTGACAGGACAAAATCACCTGCCGGGTATGCCAGAACCACTTGGTGGACACTCCAGAATCATCTGCCAGACATGCCAGAACCAGCTCTCAGACACACCAGAGCCACGTGCCGGACACGCCGGAAGCACCTGCTGAGCATGCCTGAGCCACATGCTCGACTTGCAAGAAACACCTGCCAGAAACGCCAAAATCACCTGCCGGGTACGCCAGAACCACGTGGCGGACACTCCGGAATCACCTGTCGGCCATGCCGGAACCACCTCTCAGACGTGCCAGAACCTCGTGCCGGACACGCCAGAACCACCTGCCGGACAGACCGGAACCACCTGCCGGACACGCCGGAACCACCGGCTCGACTCGCCGGAACCACCGCCGGACATGCAAAATCACCTGCCGGCTACGCCAGAACCACTCGGCAGACACTCCGGAATCACCTGCCGGGCATGCCGGAACCACCTCTCAGACTTGCCAGAACCATGTTCCGGACACGCCGGTACCACCTGCCGAGTATGCCGGAACCACCTGATCCACTCCCCAGAACCACCTGCTGGACACGCCAGAATCACCTGCCGGCTACGCCAGAACCACTCGGCAGACACTCCGGAACCACCTGCCGGGCATGCCGGAACCACCTCTCAGAGGTGCCAGAACCACATGCCGGACACTCCGGAATCACCTGCCGGGCATGCCGGAACCATCTCTCAGACGTGCCACAACCACGTGCCGGAGAGACCGGAAGCACCTGCTGAGCTCGCCGGAACCACCTGCTGGACATGCCGGAACCACCTGCCGGACACGCCGGAACCACCGGCTCGACTCGCCGGAACCATTGCCGGACACGCAAAATCACCTGCCGGCTACGCCAGAACCACTTGGCGAACACTCCGGAATCACCTGCCGGGCATGGCGGAACCACCTCTCAGACATGCCGGAACCGCATGCCAATGACACCGGAAGCACCTGCCGAGCACGCCAGAACCACCTGCTCGACTCGCCAAAACCACCTGCTGGACACGCCAAAATCACCTGCCTGCTACGCCAGAACCACTCGGCAGACACTCCGCAATCACCTGCCGGGCTTGCTGGAACCACCTGCCGGTCACGCCAACATCACCTGCCAGATACGCCAGAACCACTTGGCGGACACTCCGGAAACACCTGTTGGGATGGCCGGAACCACCTCTCAGACGTGTCAGAATCATGTGCCTGAGATGCTGGAACCACTCCCCGAACACACCGAAACCACCTGCCAGACCCGCCTGAACCCCCTGGCGAGCACGCCTGATCCACCTGCTCAACTAGCCGGAACCACCTTCCTGACACGCCAAAATCACCTGCCAGGTATACCAGAACCACTTGGTGGACACTCCGGAATCATCTGCCGGACATGCCAGAACCAGCTCTCAGACACACCAGAACAACGTGCCGGACACGCCGGAAGCACCTGCCGAGCATGCCGGACCCACCTGCTCGACTCACCAGAAACACCTGCCGGACACGCCAAAATCACCTGTCGGGTACGCCAGATCCACCTGGCGGACACTCCGGAATCACCTGCCGCGCATGCCGGAACCACCACTCAGACGTGCCGGAAGCACGTGCCGGACACGCCGGAAACACATACCGGACAGACCGGAACCACCTGACAGACAAGCCGGAACCACCTGCTCGACTCGTAGGAACCACCCGCCAGACAGGCCAAAATCAACAGCTGGCTATGCGGGAACCACCTGGCCTACAGTCCGGAATGACCTGCCGTGCGTGCAGAAGCCACCTCTCAGACGTAACGAAACCGTGTGCCGGACACGCTGGAACCACGTCCTGGACAGTCTGGAACCACCTTCCGGACACGCCTGGACCACCTGCCGAGCACGCCGGAACCACCTGCTCCACTCGCAGGACCCACGTGCCGGACACGCCAAAATGAACTGCCGGCTACAGCAGAACCACTTACCCGACAGTCCGGAATCTCCTGCCTGGCATGCCAGAACCACCTCTCAGACGTGCCAGGAGCACGTGCCGGACATGCCGGAACGACCTATCGGACAGAACCGAACCACCTGCCAGACACGCCGGAACCACCTGCCGAACACACCACAGCCAGCTGCTCGACTCGACGGAACCACCTGCCGGACACGCCAATATCAACTTCTGGCTATGCCAGAACCACCTGGGGGACAGTCCGGAATCACCTGCCCACCATGGCGGAACAACCTCTCAGATGTACCAGAACCACGTGCCGGACAACCTGGAAACACGTACTGGACAGACTGGAACCACCTGCCGGCCACGCCTGAACCACCTGCCGAGCATGACGGAACCACCTGCCGGACATGCCAAAATCACCTGCGGGCTATGCCAGAACCACTTGGCGAACACTCTGTAATCACCGGCCGGGCATGCCGGAACCACCTCTCGGACATGCCAGAACCACGTGCCAATGACACCGGAAGCACCTGCTGAGCAGTCAGGAACCTCCTGCTCGACTCACCAGAACCACCTGCCGGAGACGCAAAAATCACCTGCCGTCTACGCCACAACCAGTTGGTGAACACTTCGCAATCACCTGCCGGGCTTGCTGGAACCACCTGCCGGTCATGCCAAAATCACCTGCCAACTACGCCGGAACCACTTGGCGGACACTGCAGAAACACCTGTCGGGCCGGCCGGAACGACATCTGAGACGTGACAGAACCATGTGCATGAGATGCCGGAACCACAGCCCGAACACACCGAAACCACCTACCAGACATGCCGGATCCACCTGCTCGACTCGCCCGAATCACGTACCTCACACGCCAAAATCACCTGCCGGGCATGCCAGAAGCACTTGACGGACACTCCGGAATCTCTGCCGGACATGCCAGAACCAGCTCTCAGACACACCAGAACCACGTGCCAGAGACGCTGGAACCACGTCCTGGACAGACTGGAACCACCTGCCGGACACGCCTGGACCACCTGCCGAGCACGCCGGAACCACCTGCTCGACTTTCAGTACCCACGTGCCGGACACGCCAAAAGGAACTGCCGGCTACACCAGAACCACTTACACGACACTCCTGAATCACCTGCCCGGCATGCCGGAACCACCTCTCAGACATGCCAGAACCACGTGACAATGACACCGGAAGCACCACTCGAGCATGCCGGAACCACCTGTTCGACTCGCCGGAACCAAGTACCTGACAGGACAAAATCACCTGCCGGGTATGCCAGAACCACTTGGTGGACACTCCAGAATCATCTGCCAGACATGCCAGAACCAGCTCTCAGACACACCAGAGCCACGTGCCGGACACGCCGGAAGCACCTGCTGAGCATGCCTGAGCCACATGCTCGACTTGCAAGAAACACCTGCCAGAAACGCCAAAATCACCTGCCGGGTACGCCAGAACCACGTGGCGGACACTCCGGAATCACCTGTCGGGCATGCCGGAACCACCTCTCGGACGTGCCAGAACCTCGTGCCGGACACGCCAGAACCACCTGCCGGACAGACCGGAACCACCTGCCGGACACGCCGGAACCACCGGCTCGACTCGCCGGAACCACCGCCGGACATGCAAAATCACCTGCCGGCTACGCCAGAATCACTCGGCAGACACTCCGCAATCACCTGCCGGGCTTGCTGGAACCAGCTGCCGGTCACGCCAACATCACCTGCCAGCTACACCAGAACCACTTGGCAGACAGTCCGGAAACACCTGTCGGGCCGGCCGGAACCACCTCTCAAACGTGCCATTACCATGTGCCTGAGATTCCTGAACCACACCCAGAACACACCGAAACCACCTGCCAGACCCGCCTGAACCCCCTGGCGAGCACGCCTGATCCACCTGCTCAACTAGCCGGAACCACCTTCCTGACACGCCAAAATCACCTGACAGGTATACCAGAACCACTTGGTGGACACTCCGGAATCATCTGCCGGACATGCCAGAACCAGCTCTCAGACACACCAGAACCACGTGCCTGAGACGCCGGAAGCACCAGCTGAGCATGCCTGAGCCACCTGCTCGACTCGCAAGAAACACCTGTCGGACATGCCAAAATCACCTGCCGGGTACGCCAGAAACACTTGGCGGACACTCCGGAAACACCTGTTGGGATGGCCGGAACCACCTCTCAGACGTGTCAGAATCATGTGCCTGAGATGCTGGAACCACTCCCCGAACACACCGAAACCACCTGCCAGACCCGCCTGAACCCCCTGGCGAGCACGCCTGATCCACCTGCTCAACTAGCCGGAACCACCTTCCTGACACGCCAAAATCACCTGCCAGGTATACCAGAACCACTTGGTGGACACTCCGGAATCATCTGCCGGACATGCCAGAACCAGCTCTCAGACACACCAGAACAACATGCCGGACACGCCGTAAGCACCTGCCGAGCATGCCGGACCCACCTGCTCGACTCACCAGAAACACCTGCCGGACACGCCAAAATCACCTGTCGGGTACGCCAGATCCACCTGGCGGACACTCCGGAATCACCTGCCGCGCATGCCGGAACCACCACTCAGACGTGCCGGAAGCACGTGCCGGACACGCCGGAAACACATACCGGACAGACCGGAACCACCTGACAGACAAGCCGGAACCACCTGCTCGACTCGTAGGAACCACCCGCCAGACAGGCCAAAATCAACAGCTGGCTATGCGGGAACCACCTGGCCTACAGTCCGGAATGACCTGCCGTGCGTGCAGAAGCCACCTCTCAGACGTAACGAAACCGTGTGCCGGACACGCTGGAACCACGTCCTGGACAGTCTGGAACCACCTTCCGGACACGCCTGGACCACCTGCCGAGCACGCCGGAACCACCTGCTCCACTCGCAGGACCCACGTGCCGGACACGCCAAAATGAACTGCCGGCTACAGCAGAACCACTTACCCGACAGTCCGGAATCTCCTGCCTGGCATGCCAGAACCACCTCTCAGACGTGCCAGGAGCACGTGCCGGACATGCCGGAACGACCTATCGGACAGAACCGAACCACCTGCCAGACACGCCGGAACCACCTGCCGAACACACCACAGCCAGCTGCTCGACTCGACGGAACCACCTGCCGGACACGCCAATATCAACTTCTGGCTATGCCAGAACCACCTGGGGGACAGTCCGGAATCACCTGCCCACCATGGCGGAACAACCTCTCAGATGTACCAGAACCACGTGCCGGACAACCTGGAAACACGTACTGGACAGACTGGAACCACCTGCCGGCCACGCCTGAACCACCTGCCGAGCATGACGGAACCACCTGCCGGACATGCCAAAATCACCTGCGGGCTATGCCAGAACCACTTGGCGAACACTCTGTAATCACCGGCCGGGCATGCCGGAACCACCTCTCGGACATGCCAGAACCACGTGCCAATGACACCGGAAGCACCTGCTGAGCAGTCAGGAACCTCCTGCTCGACTCACCAGAACCACCTGCCGGAGACGCAAAAATCACCTGCCGTCTACGCCACAACCAGTTGGTGAACACTTCGCAATCACCTGCCGGGCTTGCTGGAACCACCTGCCGGTCATGCCAAAATCACCTGTCAACTACGCCGGAACCACTTGGCGGACACTGCAGAAACACCTGTCGGGCCGGCCGGAACGACATCTGAGACGTGACAGAACCATGTGCATGAGATGCCGGAACCACAGCCCGAACACACCGAAACCACCTACCAGACATGCCGGATCCACCTGCTCGACTCGCCCGAATCACGTACCTCACACGCCAAAATCACCTGCCGGGCATGCCAGAAGCACTTGACGGACACTCCGGAATCTCTGCCGGACATGCCAGAACCAGCTCTCAGACACACCAGAACCACGTGCCAGAGACGCTGGAACCACGTCCTGGACAGACTGGAACCACCTGCCGGACACGCCTGGACCACCTGCCGAGCACGCCGGAACCACCTGCTCGACTTTCAGTACCCACGTGCCGGACACGCCAAAAGGAACTGCCGGCTACACCAGAACCACTTACACGACACTCCTGAATCACCTGCCCGGCATGCCGGAACCACCTCTCAGACATGCCAGAACCACGTGACAATGACACCGGAAGCACCACTCGAGCATGCCGGAACCACCTGTTCGACTCGCCGGAACCAAGTACCTGACAGGACAAAATCACCTGCCGGGTATGCCAGAACCACTTGGTGGACACTCCAGAATCATCTGCCAGACATGCCAGAACCAGCTCTCAGACACACCAGAGCCACGTGCCGGACACGCCGGAAGCACCTGCTGAGCATGCCTGAGCCACATGCTCGACTTGCAAGAAACACCTGCCAGAAACGCCAAAATCACCTGCCGGGTACGCCAGAACCACGTGGCGGACACTCCGGAATCACCTGTCGGCCATGCCGGAACCACCTCTCAGACGTGCCAGAACCTCGTGCCGGACACGCCAGAACCACCTGCCGGACAGACCGGAACCACCTGCCGGACACGCCGGAACCACCGGCTCGACTCGCCGGAACCACCGCCGGACATGCAAAATCACCTGCCGGCTACGCCAGAACCACTCGGCAGACACTCCGCAATCACCTGCCGGGCTTGCTGGAACCAGCTGCCGGTCACGCCAACATCACCTGCCAGCTACACCAGAACCACTTGGCAGACAGTCCGGAAACACCTGTCGGGCCGGCCGGAACCACCTCTCAAACGTGCCATTACCATGTGCCTGAGATTCCTGAACCACACCCAGAACACACCGAAACCACCTGCCAGACCCGCCTGAACCCCCTGGCGAGCACGCCTGATCCACCTGCTCAACTAGCCGGAACCACCTTCCTGACACGCCAAAATCACCTGCCAGGTATACCAGAACCACTTGGTGGACACTCCGGAATCATCTGCCGGACATGCCAGAACCAGCTCTCAGACACACCAGAACCACGTGCCTGAGACGCCGGAAGCACCAGCTGAGCATGCCTGAGCCACCTGCTCGACTCGCAAGAAACACCTGTCGGACATGCCAAAATCACCTGCCGGGTACGCCAGAAACACTTGGCGGACACTCCGGAATCACCTGTCGGGCATGCCGGAACCACCTCTCAGACTTGCCAGAACCATGTTCTGTTCACGCCGGTACCACCTGCCGAGTATACCGGAACCAGCTGATCCACTCCCCAGAACCACCTAGTTGACACGCCAAAATCAACTGCCGGCTATGCCAGAACCACTCGGCAGACACTCCGGAATCACATGCCAGGCGTTCCGGAACTACCTCTCAGAGGTGCCAGAACCACATGCCGGAGACTCCTGAATCACCTGCCGGGCATGCCGGAACCACCTCTCAGAGGTGCCAGAACCACATGCCGGACACTCCGGAATCACCTGCCGGGCATGCCGGAACCATCTCTCAGACGTGCCACAACCACGTGCCGGAGAGACCGGAAGCACCTGCCGAGCTCGCCGGAACCACCTGCTGGACATGCCGGAACCACCTGCCTCACAGGCCAAAATCATATGCCGGCTACGCCAAAACCACTTGGTGGACACTCCAGAATCACCTTGCGGGCATGCCGGAACCACGTCATGGACAGACGGCAAACACCTGCCGGACCTGCCGGAACCACCTGCCGAGCACGCCGGAACCACCTGCTCGACTCACCAGAGCCACCTGCCGGACACACCAGAAACACCTGCGGGTTACGCCACAACCACCTGTCGGACACTCCGGAATCACCTGCCGGGCATGCTGGAACCACCTCTCAGAGGTGCCACAACCACATGCTGGAGACGGCGGAAGCACATGCCGAGAATGCCGGAAGTTCCTGATCCACTCCCCAGAACCACCTGCCGGACACACCGATATCACCTGCCGGCTACGCCAGAACCACTTGGCGGACACTCCAGAATCACCTGCCGGGCATGCCAGCACAACCTCTCAGAAGTGCCAGAAGCACGTGCCGGACAGGCCGGAACCATCTCCCGGACAGACCGGAAACACAGGAAACACTCGCCGGAACCACCTGCTTGACTCACCGGTCCCACCTGCCGGACACGCCAAAATCACCTGCCCGCTACACTAGAACCACTTGGCGGACAAGCCGGTATCACGTGAAGTGAATGGCGACACAACCTCTCAGACGTGTCAGAACCTCGTACCGGACACACCAGAACCACCTGCTGGACAGACCGGAACCACCTGCCGGACATGCCGGAACCACCGGCTCGACTCGCCGGAACCACCGCCGGACATGCAAAATCACCTGCCGGCTACGCCAGAACCACTTGGCGAACACTCCGGAATCACCTGCCGGGCATGCCGGAACCACCTCTCAGACTTGCCAGAACCATGTTCCGGACACGCCGGTACCACCTGCCGAGTATGCCGGAACCACCTGATCCACTCCCCAGAACCACCTGCTGGACACGCCAGAATCACCTGCCGGCTACGCCAGAACCACTCGGCAGACACTCCGGAACCACCTGCCGGGCATGCCGGAACCACCTCTCAGAGGTGCCAGAACCACATGCCGGACACTCCGGAATCACCTGCCGGGCATGCCGGAACCATCTCTCAGACGTGCCACAACCACGTGCCGGAGAGACCGGAAGCACCTGCTGAGCTCGCCGGAACCACCTGCTGGACATGCCGGAACCACCTGCCGGACACGCCGGAACCACCGGCTCAACTCGCCGGAACCATTGCCGGACACGCAAAATCACCTGCCGGCTACGCCAGAACCACTTGGCGAACACTCCGGAATCACCTGCCGGGCATGGCGGAACCACCTCTCAGACATGCCGGAACCGCATGCCAATGACACCGGAAGCACCTGCCGAGCACGCCAGAACCAACTGCTCGACTCGCCAAAACCACCTGCTGGACACACCAAAATCACCTGCCTGCTACGCCAGAACCACTCGGCAGACACTCCGCAATCACCTGCCGGGCTTGCTGGAACCACCTGCCGGTCACGCCAACATCACCTGCCAGCTACGCCAGAACCACTTGGCGGACACTCCGGAAACACCTGTTGGGACGGCCGGAACCACCTCTCAGACGTGTCAGAATCATGTGCCTGAGATGCCGGAACCACTCCCCGAACACACCGAAACCACCTGCCAGACCCGCCTGAACCCCCTGGCGAGCACGCCTGATCCACCTGCTCAACTAGCCGGAACCACCTTCCTGACACTCCGGAATCACCTGCCGGGCATGCCGGAACCATCTCTCAGACGTGCCACAACCACGTGCCGGAGAGACCGGAAGCACCTGCTGAGCTCGCCGGAACCACCTGCTGGACATGCCGGAACCACCTGCCGGACATGCCGGAACCACCGGCTCGACTCGCCGGAACCATTGCCGGACACGCAAAATCACCTGCCGGCTACGCCAGAACCACTTGGCGAACACTCCGGAATCACCTGCCGGGCATGGCGGAACCACCTCTCAGACATGCCGGAACCGCATGCCAATGACACCGGAAGCACCTGCCGAGCACGCCAGAACCACCTGCTCGACTCGCCAAAACCACCTTCTGGACACGCCAAAATCACCTGCCGGCTACGCCAGAACCAATTGGCGGACACTCCGGAATCCCCTGCCGGGCATGCCAGCACTACCTCTCAGTAGTGCCAGAAGCACGTGCCGGACAGGTCGGAACCATCTCCTGGACAGACCGGAAACACAGGAAACACTCGCCGGAACCACGTGCTTGACTCACCAGTCCCAACCGCTGGACACGCAAAAATCACCTGCTGGCTACACCAGAACCACTTGGTGGACTCTCTGGAATCACCTGCCGGGCATCATAGAACCACCTCTCAGACGTGCCGGAACAACGTGCCGGACACGCCGGATCCCCCTCCCCGTAATACCGGAACCACCTGCCGGGCACGCCTGGACCACCTGCCGAGCACACCAGAACCACCTGCTTGACTCGCAGGACCCACATGCCTGACACGCCAAAATGAGCTGCCGGCTACGCCAGAACCACTTACCCGACACTCCGGAATCACCTGCCTGGCATGCCAGAACCACCTCTCACACGTGCCAGAAGCATGTGCCGGACATGACGGAACGAACTATCGGACAGAACGGAACCACCTGCCAGACACGCCGGAACCACCTGCCGAACATGCCACAGCCAGCTGCTCGACTCGCCGGAACCACATGCCGGACAGGCCAATATCAACTGCTGGCTATGCCAGAACCACCTGGGGGACAGTCCGGAATCACCTGCCCACCATGGCGGAACAACCTCTCAGATGTACCAGAACCACGTGCCGGACAACCTGGAAACACGTACTGGACAGACTGGAACCACCTGCCGGCCACGCCTGAACCACCTGCCGAGCATGACGGAACCACCTGCCGGACATGCCCAAATCACCTGCGGGCTATGCCAGAACCACTTGGAGGACTCTCCGGGATGACCTGCCGGGCATGCTGGAACCACCTCTCAGACGTGCCAGAACCACGTGGCGGACTGTCCAGAATCGCCTGTTGGGCATGCGCAACCACCTCTGAGACGTACCAGAACCACGTGCCGTACACGCCAGAACCACCTACCGGACACACCGGAATCACCTTTTGGGCATGCCGGAACCACATGTCAGATGTGCCAGAAACACGTGCCGGAGACGCCGGAAGCACCTGCCGAGCACGTCGGAACCACCTGCTCGACTCGCCGGAACCACCTGCCAGACAGGTCAAAATCAACAGCTGGCTATGCGAGAACCACCTGGCGGACAGTCCGGAATCACCTGCCGGGCATGCAATAACCACCTCTCAGACGTACCAGAATCACGTGCCGCACAAGCTGGAAACACGTCCTGGACAGACTGGAACCACGTGCCGGCCACGCCAGAACCACATGCCGAGCACGACGGAACCACCTGCCGGACTCGCCAAAAACACCTGTGGGCTATGCCAGAACCACTTGGAGGACTCTCCGGGATGACCTGCCGGGCATGCTGGAACCACCTCTCAGACGTGCCAGAACCACGTGGCGGACTGTCCAGAATCGCCTGTTGGGCATGCGCAACCACCTCTGAGACGTACCAGAACCACGTGCCGTACACGCCGGAACCACCTACCGGACACACCGGAATCAGCTTTCGGGCATGCCGGAAGCACCTGCTCAACTCGCCTGAAAAACCTGCCGGACACGCCAAAATCACCTGCCGGCTACGCCAAAACCACGTGGTGGACTCTCTGAATCACCTGCCGCGCATGATAGAACCACCTCTCAGACGTGCCGGAACCAATGCCGGACACGCCGGAACCACCTCCCGGACAGACCGGAACCCTCTGCCGGACCTGCCTGAACCAATTGTCGAGCACGCCGGAACCACATGCTCGACTCTCTGGAACCACATGCCGGACATGGCAAAATCACCTGCCGGCTACGCCAGAACCACTTGGCGAACACTCTGTAATCACCGGCCGGGCATGCCGGAACCACCTCTCGGACATGCCAGAACCACGTGCCAATGACACCGGAAGCACCTGCTGAGCAGTCAGGAACCTCCTGCTCGACTCACCAGAACCACCTGCCGGAGACGCAAAAATCACCTGCCGTCCACGCCACAACCAGTTGGTGAACACTTCGCAATCACCTGCTGGGCTTGCTGGAACCACCTGCCGGTCATGCCAAAATCACCTGCCAACTACGCCGGAACCACTTGGCGGACACTGCAGAAACACCTGTCGGGCCGGCCGGAACGACATCTGAGACGTGACAGAACGATGTGCATGAGATGCCGGAACCACAGCCCGAACACACCGAAACCACCTACCAGACATGCCGGATCCACCTGCTCGACTCGCCCGAATCACGTACCTCACACGCCAAAATCACCTGCCGGGCATGCCAGAAGCACTTGACGGACACTCCGGAATCTCTGCCGGACATGCCAGAACCAGCTCTCAGACACACCAGAACCACGTGCCAGAGACGCTGGAACCACGTCCTGGACAGACTGGAACCACCTGCCGGACACGCCTGGACCACCTGCCGAGCACGCCGGAACCACCTGCTCGACTTTCAGTACCCACGTGCCGGACACGCCAAAAGGAACTGCCGGCTACACCAGAACCACTTACACGACACTCCTGAATCACCTGCCCGGCATGCCGGAACCACCTCTCAGACATGCCAGAACCACGTGACAATGACACCGGAAGCACCACTCGAGCATGCCGGAACCACCTGTTCGACTCGCCGGAACCAAGTACCTGACAGGACAAAATCACCTGCCGGGTATGCCAGAACCACTTGGTGGACACTCCAGAATCATCTGCCAGACATGCCAGAACCAGCTCTCAGACACACCAGAGCCACGTGCCGGACACGCCGGAAGCACCTGCTGAGCATGCCTGAGCCACATGCTCGACTTGCAAGAAACACCTGCCAGAAACGCCAAAATCACCTGCCGGGTACGCCAGAACCACGTGGCGGACACTCCGGAATCACCTGTCGGCCATGCCGGAACCACCTCTCAGACGTGCCAGAACCTCGTGCCGGACACGCCAGAACCACCTGCCGGACAGACCGGAACCACCTGCCGGACACGCCGGAACCACCGGCTCGACTCGCCGGAACCACCGCCGGACATGCAAAATCACCTGCCGGCTACGCCAGAACCACTCGGCAGACACTCCGCAATCACCTGCCGGGCTTGCTGGAACCAGCTGCCGGTCACGCCAACATCACCTGCCAGCTACACCAGAACCACTTGGCAGACAGTCCGGAAACACCTGTCGGGCCGGCCGGAACCACCTCTCAAACGTGCCATTACCATGTGCCTGAGATTCCTGAACCACACCCAGAACACACCGAAACCACCTGCCAGACCCGCCTGAACCCCCTGGCGAGCACGCCTGATCCACCTGCTCAACTAGCCGGAACCACCTTCCTGACACGCCAAAATCACCTGCCAGGTATACCAGGACCACTTGGTGGACACTCCGGAATCATCTGCCGGACATGCCAGAACCAGCTCTCAGACACACCAGAACCACGTGCCTGAGACGCCGGAAGCACCAGCTGAGCATGCCTGAGCCACCTGCTTGACTCGCAAGAAACACCTGTCGGACATGCCAAAATCACCTGCCGGGTACGCCAGAAACACTTGGCGGACACTCCGGAATCACCTGTCGGGCATGCCGGAACCACCTCTCAGACTTGCCAGAACCATGTTCTGTTCACGCCGGTACCACCTGCCGAGTATACCGGAACCAGCTGATCCACTCCCCAGAACCACCTAGTTGACACGCCAAAATCAACTGCCGGCTATGCCAGAACCACTCGGCAGACACTCCGGAATCACATGCCAGGCGTTCCGGAACTACCTCTCAGAGGTGCCAGAACCACATGCCGGAGACTCCTGAATCACCTGCCGGGCATGCCGGAACCACCTCTCAGAGGTGCCAGAACCACATGCCGGACACTCCGGAATCACCTGCCGGGCATGCCGGAACCATCTCTCAGACGTGCCACAACCACGTGCCGGAGAGACCGGAAGCACCTGCCGAGCTCGCCGGAACCACCTGCTGGACATGCCGGAACCACCTGCCTCACAGGCCAAAATCATATGCCGGCTACGCCAAAACCACTTGGTGGACACTCCAGAATCACCTTGCGGGCATGCCGGAACCACGTCATGGACAGACGGCAAACACCTGCCGGACCTGCCGGAACCACCTGCCGAGCACGCCGGAACCACCTGCTCGACTCACCAGAGCCACCTGCCGGACACACCAGAAACACCTGCGGGTTACGCCACAACCACCTGTCGGACACTCCGGAATCACCTGCCGGGCATGCTGGAACCACCTCTCAGAGGTGCCACAACCACATGCTGGAGACGGCGGAAGCACATGCCGAGAATGCCGGAAGTTCCTGATCCACTCCCCAGAACCACCTGCCGGACACACCGATATCACCTGCCGGCTACGCCAGAACCACTTGGCGGACACTCCAGAATCACCTGCCGGGCATGCCAGCACAACCTCTCAGAAGTGCCAGAAGCACGTGCCGGACAGGCCGGAACCATCTCCCGGACAGACCGGAAACACAGGAAGCACTCGCCGGAACCACCTGCTTGACTCACCGGTCCCACCTGCCGGACACGCCAAAATCACCTGCCCGCTACACTAGAACCACTTGGCGGACAAGCCGGTATCACGTGAAGTGAATGGCGACACAACCTCTCAGACGTGTCAGAACCTCGTACCGGACACACCAGAACCACCTGCTGGACAGACCGGAACCACCTGCCGGACATGCCGGAACCACCGGCTCGACTCGCCGGAACCACCGCCGGACATGCAAAATCACCTGCCGGCTACGCCAGAACCACTTGGCGAACACTCCGGAATCACCTGCCGGGCATGCCGGAACCACCTCTCAGACTTGCCAGAACCATGTTCCGGACATGCCGGTACCACCTGCCGAGTATGCCGGAACCACCTGATCCACTCCCCAGAACCACCTGCTGGACACGCCAGAATCACCTGCCGGCTACGCCAGAACCACTCGGCAGACACTCCGGAACCACCTGCCGGGCATGCCGGAACCACCTCTCAGAGGTGCCAGAACCACATGCCGGACACTCCGGAATCACCTGCCGGGCATGCCGGAACCATCTCTCAGACGTGCCACAACCACGTGCCGGAGAGACCGGAAGCACCTGCTGAGCTCGCCGGAACCACCTGCTGGACATGCCGGAACCACCTGCCGGACACGCCGGAACCACCGGCTCGACTCGCCGGAACCATTGCCGGACACGCAAAATCACCTGCCGGCTACGCCAGAACCACTTGGCGAACACTCCGGAATCACCTGCCGGGCATGGCGGAACCACCTCTCAGACATGCCGGAACCGCATGCCAATGACACCGGAAGCACCTGCCGAGCACGCCAGAACCACCTGCTCGACTCGCCAAAACCACCTGCTGGACACGCCAAAATCACCTGCCTGCTACGCCAGAACCACTCGGCAGACACTCCGCAATCACCTGCCGGGCTTGCTGGAACCACCTGCCGGTCACACCAACATCACCTGCCAGATACGCCAGAACCACTTGGCGGACACTCCGGAAACACCTGTTGGGATGGCCGGAACCACCTCTCAGACGTGTCAGAATCATGTGCCTGAGATGCTGGAACCACTCCCCGAACACACCGAAACCACCTGCCAGACCCGCCTGAACCCCCTGGCGAGCACGCCTGATCCACCTGCTCAACTAGCCGGAACCACCTTCCTGACACGCCAAAATCACCTGCCAGGTATACCAGAACCACTTGGTGGACACTCCGGAATCATCTGCCGGACATGCCAGAACCAGCTCTCAGACACACCAGAACAACGTGCCGGACACGCCGGAAGCACCTGCCGAGCATGCCGGACCCACCTGCTCGACTCACCAGAAACACCTGCCGGACACGCCAAAATCACCTGTCGGGTACGCCAGATCCACCTGGCGGACACTCCGGAATCACCTGCCGCGCATGCCGGAACCACCACTCAGACGTGCCGGAAGCACGTGCCGGACACGCCGGAAACACATACCGGACAGACCGGAACCACCTGACAGACAAGCCGGAACCACCTGCTCGACTCGTAGGAACCACCCGCCAGACAGGCCAAAATCAACAGCTGGCTATGCGGGAACCACCTGGCCTACAGTCCGGAATGACCTGCCGTGCGTGCAGAAGCCACCTCTCAGACGTAACGAAACCGTGTGCCGGACACGCTGGAACCACGTCCTGGACAGTCTGGAACCACCTTCCGGACACGCCTGGACCACCTGCCGAGCACGCCGGAACCACCTGCTCCACTCGCAGGACCCACGTGCCGGACACGCCAAAATGAACTGCCGGCTACAGCAGAACCACTTACCCGACAGTCCGGAATCTCCTGCCTGGCATGCCAGAACCACCTCTCAGACGTGCCAGGAGCACGTGCCGGACATGCCGGAACGACCTATCGGACAGAACCGAACCACCTGCCAGACACGCCGGAACCACCTGCCGAACACACCACAGCCAGCTGCTCGACTCGACGGAACCACCTGCCGGACACGCCAATATCAACTTCTGGCTATGCCAGAACCACCTGGGGGACAGTCCGGAATCACCTGCCCACCATGGCGGAACAACCTCTCAGATGTACCAGAACCACGTGCCGGACAACCTGGAAACACGTACTGGACAGACTGGAACCACCTGCCGGCCACGCCTGAACCACCTGCCGAGCATGACGGAACCACCTGCCGGACATGCCCAAATCACCTGCGGGCTATGCCAGAACCACTTGGCGAACACTCTGTAATCACCGGCCGGGCATGCCGGAACCACCTCTCGGACATGCCAGAACCACGTGCCAATGACACCGGAAGCACCTGCTGAGCAGTCAGGAACCTCCTGCTCGACTCACCAGAACCACCTGCCGGAGACGCAAAAATCACCTGCCGTCTACGCCACAACCAGTTGGTGAACACTTCGCAATCACCTGCCGGGCTTGCTGGAACCACCTGCCGGTCATGCCAAAATCACCTGCCAACTACGCCGGAACCACTTGGCGGACACTGCAGAAACACCTGTCGGGCCGGCCGGAACGACATCTGAGACGTGACAGAACCATGTGCATGAGATGCCGGAACCACAGCCCGAACACACCGAAACCACCTACCAGACATGCCGGATCCACCTGCTCGACTCGCCCGAATCACGTACCTCACACGCCAAAATCACCTGCCGGGCATGCCAGAAGCACTTGACGGACACTCCGGAATCTCTGCCGGACATGCCAGAACCAGCTCTCAGACACACCAGAACCACGTGCCAGAGACGCTGGAACCACGTCCTGGACAGACTGGAACCACCTGCCGGACACGCCTGGACCACCTGCCGAGCACGCCGGAACCACCTGCTCGACTTTCAGTACCCACGTGCCGGACACGCCAAAAGGAACTGCCGGCTACACCAGAACCACTTACACGACACTCCTGAATCACCTGCCCGGCATGCCGGAACCACCTCTCAGACATGCCAGAACCACGTGACAATGACACCGGAAGCACCACTCGAGCATGCCGGAACCACCTGTTCGACTCGCCGGAACCAAGTACCTGACAGGACAAAATCACCTGCCGGGTATGCCAGAACCACTTGGTGGACACTCCAGAATCATCTGCCAGACATGCCAGAACCAGCTCTCAGACACACCAGAGCCACGTGCCGGACACGCCGGAAGCACCTGCTGAGCATGCCTGAGCCACATGCTCGACTTGCAAGAAACACCTGCCAGAAACGCCAAAATCACCTGCCGGGTACGCCAGAACCACGTGGCGGACACTCCGGAATCACCTGTCGGCCATGCCGGAACCACCTCTCAGACGTGCCAGAACCTCGTGCCGGACACGCCAGAACCACCTGCCGGACAGACCGGAACCACCTGCCGGACACGCCGGAACCACCGGCTCGACTCGCCGGAACCACCGCCGGACATGCAAAATCACCTGCCGGCTACGCCAGAACCACTCGGCAGACACTCCGCAATCACCTGCCGGGCTTGCTGGAACCAGCTGCCGGTCACGCCAACATCACCTGCCAGCTACACCAGAACCACTTGGCAGACAGTCCGGAAACACCTGTCGGGCCGGCCGGAACCACCTCTCAAACGTGCCATTACCATGTGCCTGAGATTCCTGAACCACACCCAGAACACACCGAAACCACCTGCCAGACCCGCCTGAACCCCCTGGCGAGCACGCCTGATCCACCTGCTCAACTAGCCGGAACCACCTTCCTGACACGCCAAAATCACCTGCCAGGTATACCAGAACCACTTGGTGGACACTCCGGAATCATCTGCCGGACATGCCAGAACCAGCTCTCAGACACACCAGAACCACGTGCCTGAGACGCCGGAAGCACCAGCTGAGCATGCCTGAGCCACCTGCTCGACTCGCAAGAAACACCTGTCGGACATGCCAAAATCACCTGCCGGGTACGCCAGAAACACTTGGCGGACACTCCGGAATCACCTGTCGGGCATGCCGGAACCACCTCTCAGACTTGCCAGAACCATGTTCTGTTCACGCCGGTACCACCTGCCGAGTATACCGGAACCAGCTGATCCACTCCCCAGAACCACCTAGTTGACACGCCAAAATCAACTGCCGGCTATGCCAGAACCACTCGGCAGACACTCCGGAATCACATGCCAGGCGTTCCGGAACTACCTCTCAGAGGTGCCAGAACCACATGCCGGAGACTCCTGAATCACCTGCCGGGCATGCCGGAACCACCTCTCAGAGGTGCCAGAACCACATGCCGGACACTCCGGAATCACCTGCCGGGCATGCCGGAACCATCTCTCAGACGTGCCACAACCACGTGCCGGAGAGACCGGAAGCACCTGCCGAGCTCGCCGGAACCACCTGCTGGACATGCCGGAACCACCTGCCTCACAGGCCAAAATCATATGCCGGCTACGCCAAAACCACTTGGTGGACACTCCAGAATCACCTTGCGGGCATGCCGGAACCACGTCATGGACAGACGGCAAACACCTGCCGGACCTGCCGGAACCACCTGCCGAGCACGCCGGAACCACCTGCTCGACTCACCAGAGCCACCTGCCGGACACACCAGAAACACCTGCGGGTTACGCCACAACCACCTGTCGGACACTCCGGAATCACCTGCCGGGCATGCTGGAACCACCTCTCAGAGGTGCCACAACCACATGCTGGAGACGGCGGAAGCACATGCCGAGAATGCCGGAAGTTCCTGATCCACTCCCCAGAACCACCTGCCGGACACACCGATATCACCTGCCGGCTACGCCAGAACCACTTGGCGGACACTCCAGAATCACCTGCCGGGCATGCCAGCACAACCTCTCAGAAGTGCCAGAAGCACGTGCCGGACAGGCCGGAACCATCTCCCGGACAGACCGGAAACACAGGAAACACTCGCCGGAACCACCTGCTTGACTCACCGGTCCCACCTGCCGGACACGCCAAAATCACCTGCCCGCTACACTAGAACCACTTGGCGGACAAGCCGGTATCACGTGAAGTGAATGGCGACACAACCTCTCAGACGTGTCAGAACCTCGTACCGGACACAGCAGAACCACCTGCTGGACAGACCGGAACCACCTGCCGGACATGCCGGAACCACCGGCTCGACTCGCCGGAACCACCGCCGGACATGCAAAATCACCTGCCGGCTACGCCAGAACCACTTGGCGAACACTCCGGAATCACCTGCCGGGCATGCCGGAACCACCTCTCAGACTTGCCAGAACCATGTTCCGGACACGCCGGTACCACCTGCCGAGTATGCCGGAACCACCTGATCCACTCCCCAGAACCACCTGCTGGACACGCCAGAATCACCTGCCGGCTACGCCAGAACCACTCGGCAGACACTCCGGAACCACCTGCCGGGCATGCCGGAACCACCTCTCAGAGGTGCCAGAACCACATGCCGGACACTCCGGAATCACCTGCCGGGCATGCCGGAACCATCTCTCAGACGTGCCACAACCACGTGCCGGAGAGACCGGAAGCACCTGCTGAGCTCGCCGGAACCACCTGCTGGACATGCCGGAACCACCTGCCGGACACGCCGGAACCACCGGCTCGACTCGCCGGAACCATTGCCGGACACGCAAAATCACCTGCCGGCTACGCCAGAACCACTTGGCGAACACTCCGGAATCACCTGCCGGGCATGGCGGAACCACCTCTCAGACATGCCGGAACCGCATGGCAATGACACCGGAAGCACCTGCCGAGCACGCCAGAACCACCTGCTCGACTCGCCAAAACCACCTGCCGGACACGCCAAAATCACCTGTCGGGTACGCCAGATCCACCTGGCGGACACTCCGGAATCACCTGCCGGGCATGCCGGAACCACCTCTCAGACTTGCCAGAACCATGTTCCGGACACGCCGGTACCACCTGCCGAGTATGCCGGAACCACCTGATCCACTCCCCAGAACCACCTGCTGGACACGCCAGAATCACCTGCTGGCTACGCCAGAACCACTCGGCAGACACTCCGGAACCACCTGCCGGGCATGCCGGAACCACCTCTCAGAGGTGCCAGAACCACATGCCGGACACTCCGGAATCACCTGCCGGGCATGCCGGAACCATCTCTCAGACGTGCCACAACCACGTGCCGGAGAGACCGGAAGCACCTGCTGAGCTCGCCGGAACCACCTGCTGGACATGCCGGAACCACCTGCCGGACACGCCGGAACCACCGGCTCGACTCGCCGGAACCATTGCCGGACACGCAAAATCACCTGCCAGCTACGCCAGAACCACTTGGCGAACACTCCGGAATCACCTGCCGGGCATGGCGGAACCACCTCTCAGACATGCCGGAACCGCATGCCAATGACACCGGAAGCACCTGCCGAGCACGCCAGAACCACCTGCTCGACTCGCCAAAACCACCTGCTGGACACGCCAAAATCACCTGCCTGCTACGCCAGAACCACTCGGCAGACACTCCGCAATCACCTGCCGGGCTTGCTGGAACCACCTGCCGGTCACGCCAACATCACCTGCCAGATACGCCAGAACCACTTGACGGACACTCCGGAAACACCTGTTGGGATGGCCGGAACCACCTCTCAGACGTGTCAGAATCATGTGCCTGAGATGCTGGAACCACTCCCCGAACACACCGAAACCACCTGCCAGACCCGCCTGAACCCCCTGGCGAGCACGCCTGATCCACCTGCTCAACTAGCCGGAACCACCTTCCTGACACGCCAAAATCACCTGCCAGGTATACCAGAACCACTTGGTGGACACTCCGGAATCATCTGCCGGACATGCCAGAACCAGCTCTCAGACACACCAGAACAACGTGCCGGACATGCCGGAAGCACCTGCCGAGCATGCCGGACCCACCTGCTCGACTCACCAGAAACACCTGCCGGACACGCCAAAATCACCTGTCGGGTACGCCAGATCCACCTGGCGGACACTCCGGAATCACCTGCCGCGCATGCCGGAACCACCACTCAGACGTGCCGGAAGCACGTGCCGGACACGCCGGAAACACATACCGGACAGACCGGAACCACCTGACAGACAAGCCGGAACCACCTGCTCGACTCGTAGGAACCACCCGCCAGACAGGCCAAAATCAACAGCTGGCTATGCGGGAACCACCTGGCCTACAGTCCGGAATGACCTGCCGTGCGTGCAGAAGCCACCTCTCAGACGTAACGAAACCGTGTGCCGGACACGCTGGAACCACGTCCTGGACAGTCTGGAACCACCTTCCGGACACGCCTGGACCACCTGCCGAGCACGCCGGAACCACCTGCTCCACTCGCAGGACCCACGTGCCGGACACGCCAAAATGAACTGCCGGCTACAGCAGAACCACTTACCCGACAGTCCGGAATCTCCTGCCTGGCATGCCAGAACCACCTCTCAGACGTGCCAGGAGCACGTGCCGGACATGCCGGAACGACCTATCGGACAGAACCGAACCACCTGCCAGACACGCCGGAACCACCTGCCGAACACACCACAGCCAGCTGCTCGACTCGACGGAACCACCTGCCGGACACGCCAATATCAACTTCTGGCTATGCCAGAACCACCTGGGGGACAGTCCGGAATCACCTGCCCACCATGGCGGAACAACCTCTCAGATGTACCAGAACCACGTGCCGGACAACCTGGAAACACGTACTGGACAGACTGGAACCACCTGCCGGCCACGCCTGAACCACCTGCCGAGCATGACGGAACCACCTGCCGGACATGCCAAAATCACCTGCGGGCTATGCCAGAACCACTTGGCGAACACTCTGTAATCACCGGCCGGGCATGCCGGAACCACCTCTCGGACATGCCAGAACCACGTGCCAATGACACCGGAAGCACCTGCTGAGCAGTCAGGAACCTCCTGCTCGACTCACCAGAACCACCTGCCGGAGACGCAAAAATCACCTGCCGTCTACGCCACAACCAGTTGGTGAACACTTCGCAATCACCTGCCGGGCTTGCTGGAACCACCTGCCGGTCATGCCAAAATCACCTGCCAACTACGCCGGAACCACTTGGCGGACACTGCAGAAACACCTGTCGGGCCGGCCGGAACGACATCTGAGACGTGACAGAACCATGTGCATGAGATGCCGGAACCACAGCCCGAACACACCGAAACCACCTACCAGACATGCCGGATCCACCTGCTCGACTCGCCCGAATCACGTACCTCACACGCCAAAATCACCTGCCGGGCATGCCAGAAGCACTTGACGGACACTCCGGAATCTCTGCCGGACATGCCAGAACCAGCTCTCAGACACACCAGAACCACGTGCCAGAGACGCTGGAACCACGTCCTGGACAGACTGGAACCACCTGCCGGACACGCCTGGACCACCTGCCGAGCACGCCGGAACCACCTGCTCGACTTTCAGTACCCACGTGCCGGACACGCCAAAAGGAACTGCCGGCTACACCAGAACCACTTACACGACACTCCTGAATCACCTGCCCGGCATGCCGGAACCACCTCTCAGACATGCCAGAACCACGTGACAATGACACCGGAAGCACCACTCGAGCATGCCGGAACCACCTGTTCGACTCGCCGGAACCAAGTACCTGACAGGACAAAATCACCTGCCGGGTATGCCAGAACCACTTGGTGGACACTCCAGAATCATCTGCCAGACATGCCAGAACCAGCTCTCAGACACACCAGAGCCACGTGCCGGACACGCCGGAAGCACCTGCTGAGCATGCCTGAGCCACATGCTCGACTTGCAAGAAACACCTGCCAGAAACGCCAAAATCACCTGCCGGGTACGCCAGAACCACGTGGCGGACACTCCGGAATCACCTGTCGGCCATGCCGGAACCACCTCTCAGACGTGCCAGAACCTCGTGCCGGACACGCCAGAACCACCTGCCGGACAGACCGGAACCACCTGCCGGACACGCCGGAACCACCGGCTCGACTCGCCGGAACCACCGCCGGACATGCAAAATCACCTGCCGGCTACGCCAGAACCACTCGGCAGACACTCCGCAATCACCTGCCGGGCTTGCTGGAACCAGCTGCCGGTCACGCCAACATCACCTGCCAGCTACACCAGAACCACTTGGCAGACAGTCCGGAAACACCTGTCGGGCCGGCCGGAACCACCTCTCAAACGTGCCATTACCATGTGCCTGAGATTCCTGAACCACACCCAGAACACACCGAAACCACCTGCCAGACCCGCCTGAACCCCCTGGCGAGCACGCCTGATCCACCTGCTCAACTAGCCGGAACCACCTTCCTGACACGCCAAAATCACCTGCCAGGTATACCAGAACCACTTGGTGGACACTCCGGAATCATCTGCCGGACATGCCAGAACCAGCTCTCAGACACACCAGAACCACGTGCCTGAGACGCCGGAAGCACCAGCTGAGCATGCCTGAGCCACCTGCTCGACTCGCAAGAAACACCTGTCGGACATGCCAAAATCACCTGCCGGGTACGCCAGAAACACTTGGCGGACACTCCGGAATCACCTGTCGGGCATGCCGGAACCACCTCTCAGACTTGCCAGAACCATGTTCTGTTCACGCCGGTACCACCTGCCGAGTATACCGGAACCAGCTGATCCACTCCCCAGAACCACCTAGTTGACACGCCAAAATCAACTGCCGGCTATGCCAGAACCACTCGGCAGACACTCCGGAATCACATGCCAGGCGTTCCGGAACTACCTCTCAGAGGTGCCAGAACCACATGCCGGAGACTCCTGAATCACCTGCCGGGCATGCCGGAACCACCTCTCAGAGGTGCCAGAACCACATGCCGGACACTCCGGAATCACCTGCCGGGCATGCCGGAACCATCTCTCAGACGTGCCACAACCACGTGCCGGAGAGACCGGAAGCACCTGCCGAGCTCGCCGGAACCACCTGCTGGACATGCCGGAACCACCTGCCTCACAGGCCAAAATCATATGCCGGCTACGCCAAAACCACTTGGTGGACACTCCAGAATCACCTTGCGGGCATGCCGGAACCACGTCATGGACAGACGGCAAACACCTGCCGGACCTGCCGGAACCACCTGCCGAGCACGCCGGAACCACCTGCTCGACTCACCAGAGCCACCTGCCGGACACACCAGAAACACCTGCGGGTTACGCCACAACCACCTGTCGGACACTCCGGAATCACCTGCCGGGCATGCTGGAACCACCTCTCAGAGGTGCCACAACCACATGCTGGAGACGGCGGAAGCACATGCCGAGAATGCCGGAAGTTCCTGATCCACTCCCCAGAACCACCTGCCGGACACACCGATATCACCTGCCGGCTACGCCAGAACCACTTGGCGGACACTCCAGAATCACCTGCCGGGCATGCCAGCACAACCTCTCAGAAGTGCCAGAAGCACGTGCCGGACAGGCCGGAACCATCTCCCGGACAGACCGGAAACACAGGAAACACTCGCCGGAACCACCTGCTTGACTCACCGGTCCCACCTGCCGGACACGCCAAAATCACCTGCCCGCTACACTAGAACCACTTGGCGGACAAGCCGGAATCACGTGAAGTGAATGGCGACACAACCTCTCAGACGTGTCAGAACCTCGTGCCGGACACACCAGAACCACCTGCTGGACAGACCGGAACCACCTGCCGGACATGCCGGAACCACCGGCTCGACTCGCCGGAACCACCGCCGGACATGCAAAATCACCTGCCGGCTACGCCAGAACCACTTGGCGAACACTCCGGAATCACCTGCCGGGCATGCCGGAACCACCTCTCAGACTTGCCAGAACCATGTTCCGGACACGCCGGTACCACCTGCCGAGTATGCCGGAACCACCTGATCCACTCCCCAGAACCACCTGCTGGACACGCCAGAATCACCTGCCGGCTACGCCAGAACCACTCGGCAGACACTCCGGAACCACCTGCCGGGCATGCCGGAACCACCTCTCAGAGGTGCCAGAACCACATGCCGGACACTCCGGAATCACCTGCCGGGCATGCCGGAACCATCTCTCAGACGTGCCACAACCACGTGCCGGAGAGACCGGAAGCACCTGCTGAGCTCGCCGGAACCACCTGCTGGACATGCCGGAACCACCTGCCGGACACGCCGGAACCACCGGCTCGACTCGCCGGAACCATTGCCGGACACGCAAAATCACCTGCCGGCTACGCCAGAACCACTTGGCGAACACTCCGGAATCACCTGCCGGGCATGGCGGAACCACCTCTCAGACATGCCGGAACCGCATGCCAATGACACCGGAAGCACCTGCCGAGCACGCCAGAACCAACTGCTCGACTCGCCAAAACCACCTGCTGGACACACCAAAATCACCTGCCTGCTACGCCAGAACCACTCGGCAGACACTCCGCAATCACCTGCCGGGCTTGCTGGAACCACCTGCCGGTCACGCCAACATCACCTGCCAGCTACGCCAGAACCACTTGGCGGACACTCCAGAAACACCTGTTGGGACGGCCGGAACCACCTCTCAGACGTGTCAGAATCATGTGCCTGAGATGCCGGAACCACACCCCGAACACACCGAAACCACCTGCCAGACCCGCCTGAACCCCCTGGCGAGCACGCCTGATCCACCTGCTCAACTAGCCGGAACCACCTTCCTGACACTCCGGAATCACCTGCCGGGCATGCCGGAACCATCTCTCAGACGTGCCACAACCACGTGCCGGAGAGACCGGAAGCACCTGCTGAGCTCGCCGGAATCACCTGCTGGACATGCCGGAACCACCTGCCGGACACGCCGGAACCACCGGCTCGACGCGCCGGAACCATTGCCGGACACGCAAAATCACCTGCCGGCTACGCCAGAACCACTTGGCGAACACTCCGGAATCACCTGCCGGGCATGGCGGAACCACCTCTCAGACATGCCGGAACCGCATGCCAATGACACCGGAAGCACCTGCCGAGCACGCCAGAACCACCTGCTCGACTCGCCAAAACCACCTTCTGGACACGCCAAAATCACCTGCCGGCTATGCCAGAACCAATTGGCGGACACTCCGGAATCCCCTGCCGGGCATGCCAGCACTACCTCTCAGTAGTGCCAGAAGCACGTGCCGGACAGGTCGGAACCATCTCCTGGACAGACCGGAAACACAGGAAACACTCGCCGGAACCACGTGCTTGACTCACCAGTCCCAACCGCTGGACACGCAAAAATCACCTGCTGGCTACACCAGAACCACTTGGTGGACTCTCTGGAATCACCTGCCGGGCATCATAGAACCACCTCTCAGACGTGCCGGAACAACGTGCCGGACACGCCGGATCCCCCTCCCCGTAATACCGGAACCACCTGCCGGGCACGCCTGGACCACCTGCCGAGCACACCAGAACCACCTGCTTGACTCGCAGGACCCACATGCCTGACACGCCAAAATGAGCTGCCGGCTACGCCAGAACCAATTACCCGACACTCCGGAATCACCTGCCTGGCATGCCAGAACCACCTCTCACACGTGCCAGAAGCACGTGCCGGACATGACGGAACGAACTATCGGACAGAACGGAACCACCTGCCAGACACGCCGGAACCACCTGCCGAACATGCCACAGCCAGCTGCTCGACTCGCCGGAACCACATGCCGGACAGGCCAATATCAACTGCTGGCTATGCCAGAACCACCTGGGGGACAGTCCGGAATCACCTGCCCACCATGGCGGAACAACCTCTCAGATGTACCAGAACCACGTGCCGGACAACCTGGAAACACGTACTGGACAGACTGGAACCACCTGCCGGCCACGCCTGAACCACCTGCCGAGCATGACGGAACCACCTGCCGGACATGCCCAAATCACCTGCGGGCTATGCCAGAACCACTTGGAGGACTCTCCGGGATGACCTGCCGGGCATACTGGAACCACCTCTCAGACGTGCCAGAACCACGTGGCGGACTGTCCAGAATCGCCTGTTGGGCATGCGCAACCACCTCTGAGACGTACCAGAACCACGTGCCGTACACGCCAGAACCACCTACCGGACACACCGGAATCACCTTTTGGGCATGCCGGAACCACATGTCAGATGTGCCAGAAACACGTGCCGGAGACGCCGGAAGCACCTGCCGAGCACGTCGGAACCACCTGCTCGACTCGCCGGAACCACCTGCCAGACAGGTCAAAATCAACAGCTGGCTATGCGAGAACCACCTGGCGGACAGTCCGGAATCACCTGCCGGGCATGCAATAACCACCTCTCAGACGTACCAGAATCACGTGCCGCACAAGCTGGAAACACGTCCTGGACAGACTGGAACCACCTGCCGGCCACGCCTGAACCACCTGCCGAGCACGACGGAACCACCTGCCGGACTCGCCAAAAACACCTGCGGGCTATGCCAGAACCACTTGGAGGACTCTCCGGGATGACCTGCCGGGCATGCTGGAACCACCTCTCAGACGTGCCAGAACCACGTGGCGGACTGTCCAGAATCGCCTGTTGGGCATGCGCAACCACCTCTGAGACGTACCAGAACCACGTGCCGTACACGCCGGAACCACCTACCGGACACACCGGAATCAGCTTTCGGGCATGCCGGAAGCACCTGCTCAACTCGCCTGAAAAACCTGCCGGACACGCCAAAATCACCTGCCGGCTACGCCAAAACCACGTGGTGGACTCTCTGAATCACCTGCCGCGCATGATAGAACCACCTCTCAGACGTGCCGGAACCAATGCCGGACACGCCGGAACCACCTCCCGGACAGACCGGAACCCTCTGCCGGACCTGCCTGAACCAATTGTCGAGCACGCCGGAACCACATGCTCGACTCTCTGGAACCACATGCCGGACATGGCAAAATCACCTGCCGGCTACGCCAGAACCACTTGGCGAACACTCTGTAATCACCGGCCGGGCATGCCGGAACCACCTCTCGGACATGCCAGAACCACGTGCCAATGACACCGGAAGCACCTGCCGAGCACGCAGGAACCTCCTGCTCGACTCACCAGAACCACCTGCCGGAGACGCAAAAATCACCTGCCGTCTACGCCACAACCAGTTGGTGAACACTTCGCAATCACCTGCCGGGCTTGCTGGAACCACCTGCCGGTCATGCCAAAATCACCTGCCAACTACGCCGGAACCACTTGGCGGACACTGCAGAAACACCTGTCGGGCCGGCCGGAACGACATCTGAGACGTGACAGAACCATGTGCATGAGATGCCGGAACCACAGCCCGAACACACCGAAACCACCTACCAGACATGCCGGAACCACCTGCTCGACTCGCCCGAATCACGTACCTCACACGCCAAAATCACCTGCCGGGCATGCCAGAAGCACTTGACGGACACTCCGGAATCTCTGCCGGACATGCCAGAACCAGCTCTCAGACACACCAGAACCACGTGCCAGAGACGCTGGAACCACGTCCTGGACAGACTGGAACCACCTGCCGGACACGCCTGGACCACCTGCCGAGCACGCCGGAACCACCTGCTCGACTTTCAGTACCCACGTGCCGGACACGCCAAAAGGAACTGCCGGCTACACCAGAACCACTTACACGACACTCCTGAATCACCTGCCCGGCATGCCGGAACCACCTCTCAGACATGCCAGAACCACGTGACAATGACACCGGAAGCACCACTCGAGCACGCCGGAACCACCTGTTAAACTCGCCGGAACCAAGTACCTGACAGGACAAAATCACCTGCCGGGTATGCCAGAACCTCTTGGTGGACACTCCAGAATCATCTGCCAGACATGCCAGAACCAGCTCTCAGACACACCAGAACCACGTGCCGGACACGCCGGAAGCACCTGCTGAGCATGCCTGAGCCACATGCTCGACTTGCAAGAAACACCTGCCAGAAACGCCAAAATCACCTGCCGGGTACGCCAGAACCACGTGGCGGACACTCCGGAATCACCTGTCGGCCATGCCGGAACCACCTCTCAGACGTGCCAGAACCTCGTGCCGGACACGCCAGAACCACCTGCCGGACAGACCGGAACCACCTGCCGGACACGCCGGAACCACCGGCTCGACTCGCCGGAACCACCGCCGGACATGCAAAATCACCTGCCGGCTACGCCAGAACCACTCGGCAGACACTCCGGAACCACCTGCCGGGCATGCCGGAACCACCTCTCAGAGGTGCCAGAACCACATGCCGGACACTCCGGAATCACCTGCCGGGCATGCCGGAACCATCTCTCAGACGTGCCACAACCACGTGCCGGAGAGACCGGAAGCACCTGCTGAGCTCGCCGGAACCACCTGCTGGACATGCCGGAACCACCTGCCGGACACGCCGGAACCACCGGCTCGACTCGCCGGAACCATTGCCGGACACGCAAAATCACCTGCCGGCTACGCCAGAACCACTTGGCGAACACTCCGGAATCACCTGCCGGGCATGGCGGAACCACCTCTCAGACATGCCGGAACCGCATGGCAATGACACCGGAAGCACCTGCCGAGCACGCCAGAACCACCTGCTCGACTCGCCAAAACCACCTGCCGGACACGCCAAAATCACCTGTCGGGTACGCCAGATCCACCTGGCGGACACTCCGGAATCACCTGCCGCGCATGCCGGAACCACCACTCAGACGTGCCGGAAGCACGTGCCGGACACGCCGGAAACACATACCGGACAGACCGGAACCACCTGACAGACAAGCCGGAACCACCTGCTCGACTCGTAGGAACCACCCGCCAGACAGGCCAAAATCAACAGCTGGCTATGCGGGAACCACCTGGCCTACAGTCCGGAATGACCTGCCGTGCGTGCAGAAGCCACCTCTCAGACGTAACGAAACCGTGTGCCGGACACGCTGGAACCACGTCCTGGACAGTCTGGAACCACCTTCCGGACACGCCTGGACCACCTGCCGAGCACGCCGGAACCACCTGCTCCACTCGCAGGACCCACGTGCCGGACACGCCAAAATGAACTGCCGGCTACAGCAGAACCACTTACCCGACACTCTGGAATCTCCTGCCTGGCATGCCAGAACCACCTCTCAGACGTGCCTGGAGCACGTGCCGGACATGCCGGAACGAACTATCGGACAGAACGGAACCACCTGCCAGACACGCCGGAACCACCTGCCGAACACACCACAGCCAGCTGCTCGACTCGACGGAACCACCTGCCGGACACGCCAATATCAACTTCTGGCTATGCCAGAACCACCTGGGGGACAGTCCGGAATCACCTGCCCACCATGGCGGAACAACCTCTCAGATGTACCAGAACCACGTGCCGGACAACCTGGAAACACGTCCTGGACAGACTGGAACCACCTGCCGGCCACGCCTGAACCACCTGCCGAGCACGACGGAACCACCTGCCGGACTCGCCAAAAACACCTGCGGGCTATGCCAGAACCACTTGGAGGACTCTCCGGGATGACCTGCCGGGCATGCTGGAACCACCTCTCAGACGTGCCAGAACCACGTGGCGGACTGTCCAGAATCGCCTGTTGGGCATGCGCAACCACCTCTGAGACGTACCAGAACCACGTGCCGTACACGCCGGAACCACCTACCGGACACACCGGAATCAGCTTTCGGGCATGCCGGAAGCACCTGCTCAACTCGCCTGAAAAACCTGCCGGACACGCCAAAATCACCTGCCAGCTACGCCAAAACCACGTGGTGGACTCTCTGAATCACCTGCCGCGCATGATAGAACCACCTCTCAGACGTGCCGGAACCAATGCCGGACACGCCGGAACCACCTCCCGGACAGACCGGAACCCTCTGCCGGACCTGCCTGAACCAATTGTCGAGCACGCCGGAACCACATGCTCGACTCTCTGGAACCACATGCCGGACATGGCAAAATCACCTGCCGGCTACGCCAGAACCACTTGGCGAACACTCTGTAATCACCGGCCGGGCATGCCGGAACCACCTCTCGGACATGCCAGAACCACGTGCCAATGACACCGGAAGCACCTGCCGAGCACGCAGGAACCTCCTGCTCGACTCACCAGAACCACCTGCCGGAGACGCAAAAATCACCTGCCGTCTACGCCACAACCAGTTGGTGAACACTTCGCAATCACCTGCCGGGCTTGCTGGAACCACCTGCCGGTCATGCCAAAATCACCTGCCAACTACGCCGGAACCACTTGCCGGACACTGCAGAAACACCTGTCGGGCCGGCCGGAACGACATCTGAGACGTGACAGAACCATGTGCATGAGATGCCGGAACCACAGCCCGAACACACCGAAACCACCTACCAGACATGCCGGAACCACCTGCTCGACTCGCCCGAATCACGTACCTCACACGCCAAAATCACCTGCCGGGCATGCCAGAAGCACTTGACGGACACTCCGGAATCTCTGCCGGACATGCCAGAACCAGCTCTCAGACACACCAGAACCACGTGCCAGAGACGCTGGAACCACGTCCTGGACAGACTGGAACCACCTGCCGGACACGCCTGGACCACCTGCCGAGCACGCCGGAACCACCTGCTCGACTTTCAGTACCCACGTGCCGGACACGCCAAAAGGAACTGCCGGCTACACCAGAACCACTTACACGACACTCCTGAATCACCTGCCCGGCATGCTGGAACCACCTCTCAGACATGCCAGAACCACGTGACAATGACACCGGAAGCACCACTCGAGCACGCCGGAACCACCTGTTAAACTCGCCGGAACCAAGTACCTGACAGGACAAAATCACCTGCCGGGTATGCCAGAACCTCTTGGTGGACACTCCAGAATCATCTGCCAGACATGCCAGAACCAGCTCTCAGACACACCAGAACCACGTGCCGGACACGCCGGAAGCACCTGCTGAGCATGCCTGAGCCACATGCTCGACTTGCAAGAAACACCTGCCAGAAACGCCAAAATCACCTGCCGGGTACGCCAGAACCACGTGGCGGACACTCCGGAATCACCTGTCGGCCATGCCGGAACCACCTCTCAGACGTGCCAGAACCTCGTGCCGGACACGCCAGAACCACCTGCCGGACAGACCGGAACCACCTGCCGGACATGCCGGAACCACCGGCTCGACTCGCCGGAACCACCGCCGGACATGCAAAATCACCTGCCGGCTACGCCAGAACCACTCGGCAGACACTCCGGAACCACCTGCCGGGCATGCCGGAACCACCTCTCAGAGGTGCCAGAACCACATGCCGGACACTCCGGAATCACCTGCCGGGCATGCCAGAACCATCTCTCAGACGTGCCACAACCACGTGCCGGAGAGACCGGAAGCACCTGCTGAGCTCGCCGGAACCACCTGCTGGACATGCCGGAACCACCTGCCGGACACGCCGGAACCACCGGCTCGACTCGCCGGAACCATTGCCGGACACGCAAAATCACCTGCCGGCTACGCCAGAACCACTTGGCGAACACTCCGGAATCACCTGCCGGGCATGGCGGAACCACCTCTCAGACATGCCGGAACCGCATGGCAATGACACCGGAAGCACCTGCCGAGCACGCCAGAACCACCTGCTCGACTCGCCAAAACCACCTGCCGGACACGCCAAAATCACCTGTCGGGTACGCCAGATCCACCTGGCGGACACTCCGGAATCACCTGCCGCGCATGCCGGAACCACCACTCAGACGTGCCGGAAGCACGTGCCGGACACGCCGGAAACACATACCGGACAGACCGGAACCACCTGACAGACAAGCCGGAACCACCTGCTCGACTCGTAGGAACCACCCGCCAGACAGGCCAAAATCAACAGCTGGCTATGCGGGAACCACCTGGCCTACAGTCCGGAATGACCTGCCGTGCGTGCAGAAGCCACCTCTCAGACGTAACGAAACCGTGTGCCGGACACGCTGGAACCACGTCCTGGACAGTCTGGAACCACCTTCCGGACACGCCTGGACCACCTGCCGAGCACGCCGGAACCACCTGCTCCACTCGCAGGACCCACGTGCCTGACACGCCAAAATGAACTGCCGGCTACAGCAGAACCACTTACCCGACAGTCCGGAATCTCCTGCCTGGCATGCCAGAACCACCTCTCAGACGTGCCAGGAGCACGTGCCGGACATGCCGGAACGAACTATCGGACAGAACGGAACCACCTGCCAGACACGCCGGAACCACCTGCCGAACACACCACAGCCAGCTGCTCGACTCGACGGAACCACCTGCCGGACACGCCAATATCAACTTCTGGCTATGCCAGAACCACCTGGGGGACAGTCCGGAATCACCTGCCCACCATGGCGGAACAACCTCTCAGATGTACCAGAACCACGTGCCGGACAACCTGGAAACACGTACTGGACAGACTGGAACCACCTGCCGGCCACGCCTGAACCACCTGCCGAGCATGACGGAACCACCTGCCGGACATGCCCAAATCACCTGCGGGCTATGCCAGAACCACTTGGCGAACACTCTGTAATCACCGGCCGGGCATGCCGGAACCACCTCTCGGACATGCCAGAACCACGTGCCAATGACACCGGAAGCACCTGCTGAGCAGGCAGGAACCTCCTGCTCGACTCACCAGAACCACCTGCCGGAGACGCAAAAATCACCTGCCGTCTACGCCACAACCAGTTGGTGAACACTTCGCAATCACCTGCCGGGCTTGCTGGAACCACCTGCCGGTCATGCCAAAATCACCTGCCAACTACGCCGGAACCACTTGGCGGACACTGCAGAAACACCTGTCGGGCCGGCCGGAACGACATCTGAGACGTGACAGAACCATGTGCATGAGATGCCGGAACCACAGCCCGAACACACCGAAACCACCTACCAGACATGCCGGAACCACCTGCTCGACTCGCCCGAATCACGTACCTCACACGCCAAAATCACCTGCCGGGCATGCCAGAAGCACTTGACGGACACTCCGGAATCTCTGCCGGACATGCCAGAACCAGCTCTCAGACACACCAGAACCACGTGCCAGAGACGCTGGAACCACGTCCTGGACAGACTGGAACCACCTGCCGGACACGCCTGGACCACCTGCCGAGCACGCCGGAACCACCTGCTCGACTTTCAGTACCCACGTGCCGGACACGCCAAAAGGAACTGCCGGCTACACCAGAACCACTTACACGACACTCCTGAATCACCTGCCCGGCATGCCGGAACCACCTCTCAGACATGCCAGAACCACGTGACAATGACACCGGAAGCACCACTCGAGCATGCCGGAACCACCTGTTCGACTCGCCGGAACCAAGTACCTGACAGGACAAAATCACCTGCCGGGTATGCCAGAACCTCTTGGTGGACACTCCAGAATCATCTGCCAGACATGCCAGAACCAGCTCTCAGACACACCAGAGCCACGTGCCGGACACGCCGGAAGCACCTGCTGAGCATGCCTGAGCCACATGCTCGACTTGCAAGAAACACCTGCCAGAAACGCCAAAATCACCTGCCGGGTACGCCAGAACCACGTGGCGGACACTCCGGAATCACCTGTCGGCCATGCCGGAACCACCTCTCAGACGTGCCAGAACCTCGTGCCGGACACGCCAGAACCACCTGCCGGACAGACCGGAACCACCTGCCGGACACGCCGGAACCACCGGCTCGACTCGCCGGAACCACCGCCGGACATGCAAAATCACCTGCCGGCTACGCCAGAACCACTCGGCAGACACTCCGCAATCACCTGCCGGGCTTGCTGGAACCAGCTGCCGGTCACGCCAACATCACCTGCCAGCTACACCAGAACCACTTGGCAGACAGTCCGGAAACACCTGTCGGGCCGGCCGGAACCACCTCTCAAACGTGCCATTACCATGTGCCTGAGATTCCTGAACCACACCCAGAACACACCGAAACCACCTGCCAGACCCGCCTGAACCCCCTGGCGAGCACGCCTGATCCACCTGCTCAACTAGCCGGAACCACCTTCCTGACACGCCAAAATCACCTGCCAGGTATACCAGAACCACCTGGTGGACACTCCGGAATCATCTGCCGGACATGCCAGAACCAGCTCTCAGACACACCAGAACCACGTGCCTGAGACGCCGGAAGCACCAGCTGAGCATGCCTGAGCCACCTGCTCGACTCGCAAGAAACACCTGTCGGACATGCCAAAATCACCTGCCGGGTACGCCAGAAACACTTGGCGGACACTCCGGAATCACCTGTCGGGCATGCCGGAACCACCTCTCAGACTTGCCAGAACCATGTTCTGTTCACGCCGGTACCACCTGCCGAGTATACCGGAACCAGCTGATCCACTCCCCAGAACCACCTAGTTGACACGCCAAAATCAACTGCCGGCTATGCCAGAACCACTCGGCAGACACTCCGGAATCACATGCCACGCGTTCCGGAACTACCTCTCAGAGGTGCCAGAACCACATGCCGGAGACTCCTGAATCACCTGCCGGGCATGCCGGAACCACCTCTCAGAGGTGCCAGAACCACATGCCGGACACTCCGGAATCACCTGCCGGGCATGCCGGAACCATCTCTCAGACGTGCCACAACCACGTGCCGGAGAGACCGGAAGCACCTGCCGAGCTCGCCGGAACCACCTGCTGGACATGCCGGAACCACCTGCCTCACAGGCCAAAATCATATGCCGGCTACGCCAAAACCACTTGGTGGACACTCCAGAATCACCTTGCGGGCATGCCGGAACCACGTCATGGACAGACGGCAAACACCTGCCGGACCTGCCGGAACCACCTGCCGAGCACGCCGGAACCACCTGCTCGACTCACCAGAGCCACCTGCCGGACACACCAGAAACACCTGCGGGTTACGCCACAACCACCTGTCGGACACTCCGGAATCACCTGCCGGGCATGCTGGAACCACCTCTCAGAGGTGCCACAACCACATGCTGGAGACGGCGGAAGCACATGCCGAGAATGCCGGAAGTTCCTGATCCACTCCCCAGAACCACCTGCCGGACACACCGATATCACCTGCCGGCTACGCCAGAACCACTTGGCGGACACTCCAGAATCACCTGCCGGGCATGCCAGCACAACCTCTCAGAAGTGCCAGAAGCACGTGCCGGACAGGCCGGAACCATCTCCCGGACAGACCGGAAACACAGGAAACACTCGCCGGAACCACCTGCTTGACTCACCGGTCCCACCTGCCGGACACGCCAAAATCACCTGCCCGCTACACTAGAACCACTTGGCGGACAAGCCGGAATCACGTGAAGTGAATGGCGACACAACCTCTCAGACGTGTCAGAACCTCGTGCCGGACACACCAGAACCACCTGCTGGACAGACCGGAACCACCTGCCGGACATGCCGGAACCACCGGCTCGACTCGCCGGAACCACCGCCGGACATGCAAAATCATCTGCCGGCTACGCCAGAACCACTTGGCGAACACTCCGGAATCACCTGCCGGGCATGCCGGAACCACCTCTCAGACTTGCCAGAACCACGTGCCGGACACGCCGGAACCACCTGCCGGACCTGCCTGAGCCAACTGTCGAGCATGCCGGAACCACATGCTCGACTCGCTGGAACCACATGCTGGACTTGGCAAAATCACCTGCCGGCTACGCCAGAACCAATTGGCGGACACTCCGGAATCCCCTGCCGGGCATGCCAGCACAACCTCTCAGAAGTGCCAGAAGCACGTGCCGGACAGGCCGGAACCATCTCCTGGACAGACCGGAAACACAGGAAACACTCGCCGGAACCACGTGCTTGACTCACCAGTCCCAACTGCTGGACACGCAAAAATCACCTGCCGGCTACACCAGAACCACTTGGTGGACTCTCTGGAATCACCTGCCGGGCATCATAGAACAACCTCTCAGACGTGCCGGAACAACGTGCCGGACACGCCGGATACCCCTCCCCGTAAGACCGGAACCACCTGCCGGGCACGCCTGGACCACCTGCTGAGCACACCAGAACCACCTGCTTGACTCGCAGGACCCACATGCCTGACACGCCAAAATGAGCTGCCGGCTACGCCAGAACCACTTACCCGACACTCCGGAATCACCTGCCTGGCATGCCAGAACCACCTCTCACACGTGCCAGAAGCACGTGCCGGACATGCCGGAACGAACTATCGGACAGAACGGAACCACCTGCCAGACACGCCGGAACCACCTGCCGAACACGCCACAGCCAGCTGCTCGACTCGCCGGAACCACATGCCGGACAGGCCAATATCAACTGCTGGCTATGCCAGAACCACCTGGGGGACAGTCCGGAATCACCTGCCAGCCGTGGCGGAACCACCTCTCAGAAGTGCCAGAAGCACGTGCCGGACATGCCGGAACGACCTACTGGACAGACCAGAACCACCAGCCAGACATGCCGGAAACACCTGCCGAGCACGCCGGAGCCACCTGCTCGACTCGCCGGAACCACCTGCCAGACAGGTCAAAATCAACAGCTGGCTATGCGAGAACCACCTGGCGGACAGTCCGGAATCACCTGCCGGGCATGCAATAACCACCTCTCAGACGTACCAGAATCACGTGCCGCACAAGCTGGAAACACGTCCTGGACAGACTGGAACCACCTGCCGGCCACGCCTGAACCACCTGCCGAGCACGACGGAACCACCTGCCGGACTCGCCAAAAACACCTGCGGGCTATGCCAGAACCACTTGGAGGACTCTCCGGGATGACCTGCCGGGCATGCTGGAACCACCTCTCAGACGTGCCAGAACCACGTGGCGGACTGTCCAGAATCGCCTGTTGGGCATGCGCAACCACCTCTGAGATGTACCAGAACCACGTGCCGTACACGCCGGAACCACCTACCGGACACACCGGAATCAGCTTTCGGGCATGCCGGAAGCACCTGCTCAACTCGCCTGAAAAACCTGCCGGACACGCCAAAATCACCTGCCGGCTACGCCAAAACCACGTGGTGGACTCTCTGAATCACCTGCCGGGCATGATAGAACCACCTCTCAGACGTGCCGGAACCAATGCCGGACACGCCGGAACCACCTCCCGGACAGACCGGAACCCTCTGCCGGACCTGCCTGAACCAATTGTCGAGCACGCCGGAACCACATGCTCGACTCTCTGGAACCACATGCGGGACATGGCAAAATCACCTGCCGGCTACGCCAGAACCACTTGGCGAACACTCGGTAATCCCCGGCCGGGCATGCCGGAACCACCTCTCGGACATGCCAGAACCACGTGCCAATGACACCGGAAGCACCTGCCGAGCACGCAGGAACCTCCTGCTCGACTCACCAGAACCACCTGCCGGAGACGCAAAAATCACCTGCCGTCTACGCCACAACCAGTTGGTGAACACTTCGCAATCACCTGCCGGGCTTGCTGGAACCACCTGCCGGTCATGCCAAAATCACCTGCCAACTACGCCGGAACCACTTGGCGGACACTGCAGAAACACCTGTCGGGCCGGCCGGAACGACATCTGAGACGTGACAGAACCATGTGCATGAGATGCCGGAACCACAGCCCGAACACACCGAAACCACCTACCAGACATGCCGGAACCACCTGCTCGACTCGCCCGAATCACGTACCTCACACGCCAAAATCACCTGCCGGGCATGCCAGAAGCACTTGACGGACACTCCGGAATCTCTGCCGGACATGCCAGAACCAGCTCTCAGACACACCAGAACCACGTGCCAGAGACGCTGGAACCACGTCCTGGACAGACTGGAACCACCTGCCGGACACGCCTGGACCACCTGCCGAGCACGCCGGAACCACCTGCTCGACTTTCAGTACCCACGTGCCGGACACGCCAAAAGGAACTGCCGGCTACACCAGAACCACTTACACGACACTCCTGAATCACCTGCCCGGCATGCCGGAACCACCTCTCAGACATGCCAGAACCACGTGACAATGACACCGGAAGCACCACTCGAGCACGCCGGAACCACCTGTTCGACTCGCCGGAACCAAGTACCTGACAGGACAAAATCACCTGCCGGGTATGCCAGAACCACTTGGTGGACACTCCAGAATCATCTGCCAGACATGCCAGAACCAGCTCTCAGACACACCAGAACCACGTGCCGGACACGCCGGAAGCACCTGCTGAGCATGCCTGAGCCACATGCTCGACTTGCAAGAAACACCTGCCAGAAACGCCAAAATCACCTGCCGGGTACGCCAGAACCACGTGGCGGACACTCCGGAATCACCTGTCGGCCATGCCGGAACCACCTCTCAGACGTGCCAGAACCTCGTGCCGGACACGCCAGAACCACCTGCCGGACAGACCGGAACCACCTGCCGGACACGCCGGAACCACCGGCTCGACTCGCCGGAACCACCGCCGGACATGCAAAATCACCTGCCGGCTACGCCAGAACCACTCGGCAGACACTCCGCAATCACCTGCCGGGCTTGCTGGAACCAGCTGCCGGTCACGCCAACATCACCTGCCAGCTACACCAGAACCACTTGGCAGACAGTCCGGAAACACCTGTCGGGCCGGCCGGAACCACCTCTCAAACGTGCCATTACCATGCGCCTGAGATTCCTGAACCACACCCAGAACACACCGAAACCACCTGCCAGACCCGCCTGAACCCCCTGGCGAGCACGCCTGATCCACCTGCTCAACTAGCCGGAACCACCTTCCTGACACGCCAAAATCACCTGCCAGGTATACCAGAACCACTTGGTGGACACTCCGGAATCATCTGCCGGACATGCCAGAACCAGCTCTCAGACACACCAGAACCACGTGCCTGAGACGCCGGAAGCACCAGCTGAGCATGCCTGAGCCACCTGCTCGACTCGCAAGAAACACCTGTCGGACATGCCAAAATCACCTGCCGGGTACGCCAGAAACACTTGGCGGACACTCCGGAATCACCTGTCGGGCATGCCGGAACCACCTCTCAGACTTGCCAGAACCATGTTCTGTTCACGCCGGTACCACCTGCCGAGTATACCGGAACCAGCTGATCCACTCCCCAGAACCACCTAGTTGACACGCCAAAATCAACTGCCGGCTATGCCAGAACCCCTCGGCAGACACTCCGGAATCACCTGCCGGGCTTGCTGGAACCACCTGCCGGTCACGCCAACATCACCTGCCAGCTACGCCAGAACCACTTGGCGGACACTCCGGAAACACCTGTTGGGACGGCCGGAACCACCTCTCAGACGTGTCAGAATCATGTGCCTTAGATGCCGGAACCACTCCCCGAACACACCGAAACCACCTGCCAGACCCGCCTGAACCCCCTGGCGAGCACGCCTGATCCACCTGCTCAACTAGCCGGAACCACCTTCCTGACACGCCGAAATCACCTGCCGTGTATACCAGAACCACTTGGTGGACACTCCGGAATCATCTGCCGGACATGCCAGAACCAGCTCTCAGACACACCAGAACCACGTGTCGGACACGCCGGAAGCACCTGCCGAGCATGCCGGACCCACCTGCTCGACTCGCCAGAAACAACTGCCGGACACGCCAAAATCACCTGTCGGGTACGCCAGATCCACCTGGCGGACACTCTGGAATCACCTGCCGCGCATGCCGGAACCACCACTCAGACGTGCCGGAAGCACGTGCCGGACACGCCGGAAACACATACCGGACAGACCGGAACCACCTGACAGACAAGCCGGAACCACCTGCTCGACTCGTAGGAACCACCCGCCAGACAGGCCAAAATCAACAGCTGGCTATGCGGGAACCACCTGGCCTACAGTCCGGAATGACCTGCCGTGCGTGCAGAAGCCACCTCTCAGACGTAACGAAACCGTGTGCCGGACACGCTGGAACCACGTCCTGGACAGTCTGGAACCACCTTCCAGACACGCCTGGACCAACTGCCGAGCACGCCGGAACCACCTGCTCGACTCGCAGGACCCACGTGCCGGACACGCCAAAATGAACTGCCGGCTACAGCAGAACCACTTACCCGACACTCCGGAATCTCCTGCCTGGCATGCCAGAACCACCTCTCAGACGTGCCAGGAGCACGTGCCGGACATGCCGGAACGACCTATCGGACAGAACGGAACCACCTGCCAGACACGCCGGAACCACCTGCCGAACACACCACAGCCAGCTGCTCGACTCGACGGAACCACCTGCCGGACACGCCAATATCAACTTCTGGCTATGCCAGAACCACCTGGGGGACAGTCCAGAATCACCTGCCCACCATGGCGGAACAACCTCTCAGATGTACCAGAACCACGTGCCGGACAACCTGGAAACACGTACTGGACAGACTGGAACCACCTGCCGGCCACGCCTGAACCACCTGCCGAGCATGACGGAACCACCTGCCGGACATGCCCAAATCACCTGTGGGCTATGCCAGAACCACTTGGAGGACTCTCCGGGATGACCTGCCGGGCATGCTGGAACCACCTCTCAGACGTGCCAGAACCACGTGGCGGACTGTCCAGAATCGCCTGTTGGGCATGCGCAACCACCTCTGAGACGTACCAGAACCACGTGCCGTACACGCCAGAACCACCTACCGGACACACCGGAATCACCTTTTGGGCATGCCGGAACCACATGTCAGATGTGCCAGAAACACGTGCCGGAGACGCCGGAAGCACCTGCCGAGCACGTCGGAACCACATGCTCAAGTCGCCTGAACCACCTGCGGGACACGCCAAAATCACCTGCCGGCTACGCCAAAACCACTTGGTGGACTCTCTGGAATCACCTGCCGGGCATGATAGAACCACCTCTCAGACGTGCCGGAACCACGTGCCGGACACGCCGGAACCACCTGCCGGACCTGCCTGAGCCAACTGTCGAGCATGCCGGAACCACATGCTCGACTCGCTGGAACCACATGCTGGACTTGGCAAAATCACCTGCCGGCTACGCCAGAACCAATTGGCGGACACTCCGGAATCCCCTGCCGGGCATGCCAGCACAACCTCTCAGAAGTGCCAGAAGCACGTGCCGGACAGGCCGGAACCATCTCCTGGACAGACCGGAAACACAGGAAACACTCGCCGGAACCACGTGCTTGACTCACCAGTCCCAACTGCTGGACACGCAAAAATCACCTGCCGGCTACACCAGAACCACTTGGTGGACTCTCTGGAATCACCTGCCGGGCATCATAGAACCACCTCTCAGACGTGCCGGAACAACGTGCCGGACACGCCGCATCCCCCTCCCCGTAAGACCGGAACCACCTGCCGGGCACGCCTGGACCACCTGCCGAGCACACCAGAACCACCTGCTTGACTCGCAGGACCCACATGCCTGACACGCCAAAATGAGCTGCCGGCTACGCCAGAACCACTTACCCGACACTCCGGAATCACCTGCCTGGCATGCGACAACCACCTCTCACACGTGCCAGAAGCACGTGCCGGACATGCCGGAACGAACTATCGGACAGAACGGAACCACCTGCCAGACACGCCAGAACCACCTGCCGAACACGCCACAGCCAGCTGCTCGACTCGCCGGAACCACATGCCGGACAGGCCAATATCAACTGCTGGCTATGCCAGAACCACCTGGGGGACAGTCCGGAATCACCTGCCAGCCGTGGCGGAACCACCTCTCAGAAGTGCCAGAAGCACGTGCCGGACATGCCGGAACGACCTACTGGACAGACCAGAACCACCAGCCAGACATGCCGGAAACACCTGCCGAGCACGCCGGAGCCACCTGCTCGACTCGCCGGAACCACCTGCCAGACAGGTCAAAATCAACAGCTGGCTATGCGAGAACCACCTGGCGGACAGTCCGGAATCACCTGCCGGGCATGCAATAACCACCTCTCAGACGTACCAGAATCACGTGCCGCACAAGCTGGAAACACGTCCTGGACAGACTGGAACCACCTGCCGGCCACGCCTGAACCACCTGCCGAGCACGACGGAACCACCTGCCGGACTCGCCAAAAACACCTGCGGGCTATGCCAGAACCACTTGGAGGACTCTCCGGGATGACCTGCCGGGCATGCTGGAACCACCTCTCAGACGTGCCAGAACCACGTGGCGGACTGTCCAGAATCGCCTGTTGGGCATGCGCAACCACCTCTGAGACGTACCAGAACCACGTGCCGTACACGCCGGAACCACCTACCGGACACACCGGAATCAGCTTTCGGGCATGCCGGAAGCACCTGCTCAACTCGCCTGAAAAACCTGCCGGACACGCCAAAATCACCTGCCGGCTACGCCAAAACCACGTGGTGGACTCTCTGAATCACCTGCCGGGCATGATAGAACCACCTCTCAGACGTGCCGGAACCAATGCCGGACACGCCGGAACCACCTCCCGGACAGACCGGAACCCTCTGCCAGACCAGCCTTAACCAATTGTCGAGCACGCCGGAACCACATGCTCGACTCTCTGGAACCACATGCCGGACATGGCAAAATCACCTGCCGGCTACGCCAGAACCACTTGGCGAACACTCTGTAATCCCCGGCCGGGCATGCCGGAACCACCTCTTGGACATGCCAGAACCACGTGCCAATGACACCGGAAGCACCTGCCGAGCACGCAGGAACCTCCTGCTCGACTCACCAGAACCACCTGCCGGAGACGCAAAAATCACCTGCCGTCTACGCCACAACCAGTTGGTGAACACTTCGCAATCACCTGCCGGGCTTGCTGGAACCACCTGCCGGTCATGCCAAAATCACCTGCCAACTACGCCGGAACCACTTGGCGGACACTGCAGAAACACCTGTCGGGCCGGCCGGAACGACATCTGAGACGTGACAGAACCATGTGCATGAGATGCCGGAACCACAGCCCGAACACACCGAAACCACCTACCAGACATGCCGGAACCACCTGCTCGACTCGCCCGAATCACGTACCTCACACGCCAAAATCACCTGCCGGGCATGCCAGAAGCACTTGACGGACACTCCGGAATCTCTGCCGGACATGCCAGAACCAGCTCTCAGACACACCAGAACCACGTGCCAGAGACGCTGGAACCACGTCCTGGACAGACTGGAACCACCTGCCGGACACGCCTGGACCACCTGCCGAGCACGCCGGAACCACCTGCTCGACTTTCAGTACCCACGTGCCGGACACGCCAAAAGGAACTGCCGGCTACACCAGAACCACTTACACGACACTCCTGAATCACCTGCCCGGCATGCCGGAACCACCTCTCAGACATGCCAGAACCACGTGACAATGACACCGGAAGCACCACTCGAGCACGCCGGAACCACCTGTTCGACTCGCCGGAACCAAGTACTTGACAGGACAAAATCACCTGCCGGGTATGCCAGAACCACTTGGTGGACACTCCAGAATCATCTGCCAGACATGCCAGAACCAGCTCTCAGACACACCAGAACCACGTGCCGGACACGCCGGAAGCACCTGCTGAGCATGCCTGAGCCACATGCTCGACTTGCAAGAAACACCTGCCAGAAACGCCAAAATCACCTGCCGGGTACGCCAGAACCACGTGGCGGACACTCCGGAATCACCTGTCGGCCATGCCGGAACCACCTCTCAGACGTGCCAGAACCTCGTGCCGGACACGCCAGAACCACCTGCCGGACAGACCGGAACCACCTGCCGGACACGCCGGAACCACCGGCTCGACTCGCCGGAACCACCGCCGGACATGCAAAATCACCTGCCGGCTACGCCAGAACCACTCGGCAGACACTCTGCAATCACCTGCTGGGCTTGCTGGAACCACCTGCTGGTCACGCCATCATCACCTGCCAGCTACGCCAGAACCACTTGGCGGACACTCCGGAAACACCTGTCGGGCCGGCCGGAACCACCTCTCAAACGTGCCATTACCATGTGCCTGAGATTCCTGAACCACACCCAGAACACACCGAAACCACCTGCCAGAACCGCCTGAACCCCCTGGCGAGCACGCCTGATCCACCTGCTCAACTAGCCGGAACCACCTTCCTGACACGCCAAAATCACCTGCCAGGTATACCAGAACCACTTGGTGGACACTCCGGAATCATCTGCCGGACATGCCAGAACCAGCTCTCAGACACACCAGAACCACGTGCCTGAGACGCCGGAAGCACCAGCTGAGCATGCCTGAGCCACCTGCTCGACTCGCAAGAAACACCTGTCGGACATGCCAAAATCACCTGCCGGGTACGCCAGAAACACTTGGCGGACACTCCGGAATCACCTGTCGGGCATGCCGGAACCACCTCTCAGACTTGCCAGAACCATGTTCTGTTCACGCCGGTACCACCTGCCGAGTATACCGGAACCAGCTGATCCACTCCCCAGAACCACCTAGATGACATGCCAAAATTAACTGCCGGCTATGCCAGAACCACTCGGCAGACACTCCGGAATCACATGCCAGGCGTTCCGGAACTACCTCTCAGAGGTGCCAGAACCACATGCCGGAGACTCCTGAATCACCTGCCGGGCATGCCGGAACCACCTCTCAGACGTGCCACAACCACGTGCCGGAGAGACCGGAAGCACCTGCCGAGCTCGCCGGAACCACCTGCTGGACATGCCGGAACCACCTGCCTCACAGGCCAAAATCATATGCCGGCTACGCCAAAACCACTTGGTGGACACTCCAGAATCACCTTGCGGGCATGCCGGAACCACGTCATGGACAGACGGCAAACACCTGCCGGACCTGCCGGAACCACCTGCCGAGCACGCCGGACCACCTGCTCGACTCACCAGAGCCACCTGCCGGACACACCAGAAACACCTGCGGGTTACGCCACAACCACCTGTCGGACACTCCGGAATCACCTGCCGGGCATGCTGGAACCGCCTCTCAGAGGTGTCAAAACCACATGCTGGAGACGGCGGAAGCACATGCCGAGAATGCCGGAAGTTCCTGATCCACTCCCCAGAACCACCTGCCGGACACACCGATATCACCTGCCGGCTACGCCAGAACCACTTGGCGGACACTCCAGAATCACCTGCCGGGCATGCCAGCACAACCTCTCAGAAGTGCCAGAAGCACGTGCCGGACAGGCCGGAACCATCTCCCGGACAGACCGGAAACACAGGAAACACTCGCCGGAACCACCTGCTTGACTCACCGGTCCCACCTGCCGGACACGCCAAAATCACCTGCCCGCTACACTAGAACCACTTGGCGGACAAGCCGGAATCACGTGAAGTGAATGGCGACACAACCTCTCAGACGTGTCAGAACCTCGTGCCGGACACACCAGAACCACCTGCTGGACAGACCGGAACCACCTGCCGGACATGCCGGAACCACCGGCTCGACTCGCCGGAACCACCGCCGGACATGCAAAATCACGTGCCGGCTACGCCAGAACCACTTGGCGAACACTCCGGAATCACCTGCCGGGCATGCCGGAACCACCTCTCAGACTTGCCAGAACCATGTTCCGGACACGCCGGTACCACCTGCCGAGTATGCCGGAACCACCTGATGCCCTCCCCAGAACCACCTGCTGGACACGCCAGAATCACCTGCCGGCTACGCCAGAACCACTCGGCAGACACTCCGGAACCACCTGCCGGGCATGCC